>NC_080547.1:9872050-10127050 GCF_028640845.1 Ahaetulla prasina | reverse complement strand
AGGAGAAAGCAAGGCAAAGCATGGGTTCTTGGGAGGGAACAACCTTTCAAAGACAAAGGCAGACATGGTCAAGCTTGAGGGACAACCTACAATGTCAGCTAAGACCCCTAGACCACCTGGGAGCTTGACAACCAATCAGGATACTCTTCCTGTGCCCCAGAAAGTTCAAAGCTCAGAAAAAGCATAAAGCCAGGGAGCACACAGGATCTCAGCCCTTTTCTGTTCAGGAACTCAAGCCATGTGATCCTGACCACCATTAAACCATCTTTCCAAGCAGCCTCCATGTTTCCAGTGTCTTTGTCCCCACTTGGAACTGAACCCAGATGGATATTTCTTCCAACACCAGGAGACAGACAGATGAACAGCCAGCCTTGTTAAGAAAGGCAAGATGCAGAGAATGACCAGTCAGATATCCAGGAAGGCTGCAAATGGGTTTCTGCTCCCCTGGAGCCACAGGGAATCAAACGAGAAAGCCCAGAGAGGCAGCTGACCTTCTCCCCCCTAAAGGCTACACAGACTGCATTTTTCCTTGGGGTGGATGCTATTTCCAAATGAGACCGGCAGCAGGAACCCCCTACCCCCCCACACACACTAGGAGCCTCGGGCAAGAGACCCAGCTGCAGCAGAGAAGCGGCTTCATATCAAGGTGAGTGCCGCTTGGCAACCTGTCAGGGAAACTGACAAGTTTTGACTTGGTGTGAAATGCACCGATATCAGACCGATAGGAAGCATTTAATAGAAACCTGTGTCTCCCAAAATAACACCCCCAGGCAGGCTGTTTCCCAGGGCTAAACATTCCACCTCTTGATGGTGGGAAGGTTGCTTTGGACCTCCTGGCCGAGGGCTTGTCCAGAAACAGAGGTTTCCCACTGACCTGATCCCAAGCGACGGTTTCATGCCTCAACCTTGAAACATCCTAGATCAGAGGTCTCCAACCTTGGCAACTTTAAGACTTGTGGACTTCAAGTCCCAGAATTCAGCAAAGCTGACTGAGGAATTCTGGGACTTGAAGTCCACAAGTCTTAAAGTTGCCAAGGTTGGAGACCTCTGTCCTAGATGACCTTGACAAAGCTGGCTGAGGAATTCTGGGACTTGAAGTCCACAAGTCTTAAAGTTGCCAAGGTTGGAGACCTGGCCAACCCCACGCCCAGTTTAGCGAAGTGAAAAAAAGTCCCGAGACGTCCCATGTCAACCGTGACATCAATTTGACACCCTGATCTCTGGTTTAAGAGGAGCTTGTGCTGGATACAATCCTCGTAAGTTGGCCCTAACCTCTATCCTTCTCCTGCCCTCCTTTCCATTCCATCTTTTCTCTTGTTGCCACACAGAAAGGCATTTCCTGCGCCCATTTTCACATCCATTCTCATAAAAGGCAGCTGGGCATGTGTGAAAATATATCCTCATAAAGGAACTCCCAAAGGATGCACTTGGGGGAGTTCAGACTGAAATGTTGCTCATCTTTTACAAACGGTGCTGACTGACCTTCTGGGGGTGAGACTCCCCCTGAGACCACGGTTGCGATCATCAGTGCAATCTCGTATGATAGACCGGGTTGCGTTATCTGCAGAATCATCAGCAACTAGGAAATGTGCTAACTGGCTTCCAAAAATTCTACCCCCATGATCTCTGATAATAATCAGAATAAATACACCAAAATATCTTCTCTCTTCTTTTTTTCGAACTTTGTTTTTGTAAGGACCCAAGAAAGTATTCAGGGGATTGCTATCTTGAAGGTGATTGAAAAATCACTCTATAATCAAGGGAATTCAATTCTGTTTGGCATATATTCTAAAGCAGGGCCCCCAACCCCCTGTTGTGGTCCACCAGCAGCCTGCGGAACTGGCAATGGAGTTGGACAGCGATGAGGCTGAGGAAGAGCATGGGCCAGTCCTGGAGACTGAGGAAAGTCCAGATGAGGGCTCTGCGTTGGAGGCAGAGGTGGGGCCAGGGCCATCAGGGAGTGATGTATGGACTCCAGAGCCTCCAGAGGCTGACAGTAGTGAGGCAGAGGAACAAGAGGAGCCTGTTCTTAATGCATGCATGAGAAGAGCTGCCAGAAGGCAAGAGCAGCTAAAGCAAAGAGGACGACTCAGGAGTAGGGCCAAGAGATGATTGGCCCCTCCCATAAGGCCTTATACATTGTAAGCCGCCCTGAGTCTTCGGAGAAGGGCGGGGTATAAATGTAAACAAAAAAAAAAGACCAGCAACAGCTCTTGGGCTCTTTGTCGGAAAACAACGTTGATAGCCTTGTTCCTTGTCTTGCTGCATTTATTTCATGTCGGCATCTTCTGCTTTTGAACTTTTGCCAAGAAAAGTCTTTGGCAGTTAGCCTAATTAGACCAAGGTTGGTGATAAGACTGAAGAATTGTGTTAGGAAGAATTTGCTTTGATTTAGTTTGGACTACACTGAGAATGAGTTAATTTTCAAGCTGTTCTAATAAACTCAGTTTGTGACTGGGGGGGCGTGGCTATGTAACCATGTAACCAGCCCTTTTTCATGCGGCTATTGACAAAAATAGGATGGCCAACATGATCGCTAACATCCGATGGCGGATATGGAACAAGAAGAAGAAGTCATGATTATGTAATGTATATTGGAGGTAGAGATCCTTTGAGAGCTGTGTGCAATGAAATTTCATTTTAATGTACGCTGATCAGTGTACATTCAAAGTGACAATAAAATTATTGTTCTCTTCTCTTCTCTTCTCTTCTCTTTCTACTCTATTCTACTCTATTCTACTCTACACTACTCTATTCCATTTTCTATTCTACTCTACTCTACTGTACTCTACTGTACTCTAGTCTACTCTATAGTACTCTACTCTACCCTATTCTATTCTTCTGTTCTACTCTATAGTATTCCATTTTCTACTGTACTCTACTCTACTCTACTTTACTCTACTCTGTTCTCTTTGGGCCAAGGATTCATCCATCTGGGTCTGTACACTTCAGAGAAGCCTACCAACATCTTAAGTGGAAATTTCTCAATAAAAGGGCCTCTGGTGGCTCAGCAGACTAAGTCTGTCTGTTATTAACACAGCTGCTTGCAATTACTGCAGGTTCTAGTCCCACCAGGCCCAAGGTTGACTCAGCCTTCCATCCTTTATAAGGTAGGTAAAATGAGGACCCAGATTGTTGGGGGCAATAAAGTTGACTTTGTATATAATATACAAATAGAATGAAGACTATTGCTAACATAGTGTAAGTTGCCCTGAGTCTTCGGAGAAGGGCAGGATATAAATTCCAATAAAAAATAATAATCCAAAAACGGGACCCTCTCCTTCTTCTTGCATTCAGCCTCTGGAATTGCTGAGCAGTCTGAGGCTGCTCTGATTGGCAGTGCCATCTTGCCAATACAAGTAATCCTCAACTTACAACAGATTGTTTAGTGACCGTTGAACATTAAAACGGCACTGAAAAAAGCAGCTTATGACCGTTTCTGACACCGACGACCACTGCAGCGTCCCCATAGTCACGTGATTAGAATTCAGGCGTTTGAAAACTGACTCGTATTTATGACCCTTGGCAGTGTCCCGGGGTCACGTGATCCCCTGTTGTGACTTTCTGACCAGCAAAATCAAGGGGGGGGGGAAGCCAGATTTGCTGACCAACCCTCTTACTATCCTAACAACTGCAGTGATTCACTTAACAACTGTGGCAAGAGAGGTCGTAACATGGGGCAAAACTCGCTTAACTGCCTCACTTACCAACGGCAATCTTAGACTCAATTGTGGCCTGTAAAGTTATGGTCCCCCCACCCCCACCCAATCTTCCTCTTCCGATTTCTTTTTTTTTTTCTTCCCCCATTTGATAAACTGTCTAACAGGCTTATGAAAAATGCAATTTCACAGAATGAATTGGACAGCAGAAAATGGATAAATCGCTTTTCTGAGCAGAGAGCCTGTGTTCTCATACAGGCGGCAGGATAATGGGACTTTCAGCAATGCCTCTTATGCCGTAGAAAAACGGTCGGTGCTGTCTTTTAAATCAGATTATATTGTTCACCAAAGGAGAGACTTCAGCCTGGCGGGGGAGGGGCTGTAATAGCCAGGGAGTTGGGGGGGGGGGGAGAGGGCTGGGCTTGGGTGGTTTTTTTTTTTACTTCCAGTAAAGAAAGTCATAGGAAACGAGAGGAAAAGAGGAGCTTTCCTGCAACATAGCTAAATGTTATGACTTTAAATAGTTTGATTAATTTATAATATGACATCCAAAGGGAATACAAAAGCAAGTATTAGGGAAATTAGGAAAGGAGAAAGGGAAGTCCAATCTTGATTGCAGAAAATAGGACTTCAGTAACAGAGTGGTCAATGCCTGGAACGCACTACCTGACTCTCTTGTCTCTTCCCAAAATCCCCAAAGCTTCAACCAAAAACTGTCTACCGTTGACCTCACCCCATTCCTAAGAGGTCTGTAAGGGGCATGCATAAGAGCACCAACGTGCCTACCGTTCCTGTCCTAATGTTCCCTTTGATTGTATCCAATTTCATATAGTTATTACATACTCATGCTTATATATATATGCTCATATATTATATAGCTATTTCATGCTTATGCTTATATATATATACTGTGTGACAAAATAAATAAATAGAATAGAATAGAATAGAATAGAATAGAATAGAATAGAATAGAATAGAATAGAATAGAATAGAATAGAATAGAATAGAATAGAATAGAATAGAATTTTATTGGCCAAGTGTGATTGGACACACAAGAAATTTGTCTTGGTGCATAGGCTCTCAGTGTACATAAAAGAAAAGATACGTTCATCAAGGTACAACATTTACAACACAATTGATGGTCAATATATCAATATAAATCATAAGGATTGCCAGCAACAAGTTATAGTCATACAGTCATAAGTGGAAAGAGATTGGTGATGGGAACTATGAGAAGATTAATAGTAGTGCAGATTCAGTAAATAGTCTGACAGTGTTGAGGGAATTATTTGTTTAGCAGAGTGATGGCCTTCGGGAAAAAACTGTCCTTGTGTCTAGTTGTTCTGGTGTGCAGTGCTCTATAGCGTCGTTTTGAGGGTAGGAGTTGAAACAGTTTATGTCCAGGATGCGAGGGATCTGCAAATATTTTCATGGCCCTCTTCTTGATTCGTGCAGTATACAAGTCCTCAATGGAAGGCAGGTTGGTAGCAATTATTTTTTCTGCAGTTCTAATTATCCTCTGAAGTCTGTGTTTTTCTTGTTGGGTTGCAGAACCGAACCAGATAGTTATAGAGGTGCAAATGACAGACTCAATAAAAAATGAAATGGGAAAATAAAAAATGAAATGGGAAAAAGAGGGGAGGGGGAAAAGGTATTGACTTCCAACTCCTTTGGTGCAGTAAAATAAGGCATTAAGATCTAATTGTGAAAGGCAGAAGACCCACCGGCACACACAGCCAATTCCCCATCGTTTCTTCTTCTTCTTTTTTTGCTCTCAAAATCCATTGCAGCTAAGTTTATTTTATTTTATTTTATTTTATTTTATTTTATTTTATTTTATTTTTATTTATTTATTTATTTATTTATTTATTTATTTATTATTGTTTTAACGGGATCTACATTCTGACAAACACACAACATATAACATATAAACATTTCCTATTTCTAAACTGCGTTTCTTAGTGGTCTTCTTTCGTTTTTATAACCTTTCCCCCCCACATTTGTTATTTTATTTTCTTTCTTATCTTTATTTACATTGAATTATCTAATACTGATAGCTTTACTTTTCTAGATTCTTATATATTTATTATTTACGTATTGTACATTTCTAATACGTTCTGTACATTCAAATTTCTCCCCTTTATTTTTTTCCCTTTATTTCTAGACTCAAGCCATTCATACCATTTATTCCAGATTATATAATAATCTGTCTCTTTTTTCTCTTTAATTTCTTTTGTTAACTTGTCCATTTTGGCACAGTCTAAAACAGGGGTCTCCAACCTTGGCAACTTTAAGCCTGGCGGACTTCAACTCCCAGAAACCCCCAGCCAGCAAAGCTGGCTGGGGAATTCTGGGAGTTGAAGTCCTCCAGGCTTAAAGTTGCCAAGGTTGGAGACCCCTGCTCTAAAACTTTCCCTATCACTTCTTCATCTGTTGGTATCTTTTCCCGTTTCCAATTTTGTGCCTATGTTATTCGTGCTCCCCATCATTTCTTCAATCGTGGCATTTATATTTCATAATCCACATTTTTATACGATCACATGAATGGATGCCGTCACTTCTTAGTGACTCTAGTTGTTTCTTTCTTAGTGAATCTCCCAGCTGGCTCTCTCTTTCTCTCTCTTCCTTTCTCTTCTCCTTCTCTTTCTCTCTCTTCTCTTTCTCCTCTCTCCTTTCCCCAAGGGCAAAAAACAAACTCCTGTATTAAGACACAACGCTCACTCACGTTGCCAACAAAAGCTTTCTCAGCAGCCCCACCGAGGGTCGTGATGTCAAGACTTTAGAGGCAACCTGGTTTAAACGGCGCCTCTTCCGAATGGCCAGGTGCTGAGACTCGCTAATTGTAAATGCAGTTTACATTCTCAGTAAATGGAGTTGTGTTTAGAGGCTCCCGGTTACGGTTTATCAGCAATCGATAGCAATGTTCTGCAGTGTTGTTTCCCATTTCCTGGATATCTTTGACGCAGGCAACCTTCATCCTCCATCATTTCTTGACCTGCTGTGGGCACCTCCCTGTAGCTACTGCCCCAAGATGACCCTGCTCATACGATCCATTCGTGGCCTATCTAAGCTTGCATTATATGCCAGAACTAGGTTGCTGCCAGCGCCTTCCTGCAGCTGAGCTCTCCTCATCCATTCCCACCACAGGGTTAGCAGGTTTCTGGACCGAAGCCCTGCAGAGGCACCTGTGGGAATGGCTCAGGTGAACCCACCTGGAGAAACCTCAAAGGCTGGGGGATGAAAAAAGCCCACTGCAACTACATAGCAAAAAAAGCTCTAAGAGTTGTAAACCTAATCTTGCGTAGCTTCTTTTCCAAAAACACCACACTACTAACCAGAGCATATAAAACATTTGCTAGACCAATTCTAGAATACAGCTCGCCTGTTTGGAACCCTCACCACATCTCTGACATCAATACAATTGAACGTGTCCAGAAATATTTTACAAGAAGAGTTCTCCATTCCTCTGAAAACAACAAAATACCTTATCCCACCAGACTTGAAATCCTAGGCTTAGAAAACTTGGAACTCCGTCGCCTTCGACAAGACCTAAGTTTAACTCACAGAATCATCTATTGTAATGTCCTTCCTGTTAAAGACTACTTCAGCTTTAATTGCAATAATACAAGAGCAACCAATAGATTTAAACTTAATGTCAACCGCTTTAATCTAGATTGCAAAAAATATGACTTCTGTAAAAGAATCATCAGTGCTTGGAATACACTACCTGACTCTGTGGTCTCTTCCCATAATCCTAAAAGTTTTATCCAAAAACTTTCTACTATTGACCTCACCCCATTCCTAAGAGGACCATAAGGGGCGTGCATAAGCGCACAAACGTGCCTACCGTTCCTGTCCTATTGTTTTTCTTTTCTTCTTCCTATATATATATATATGTTTATACCTCCTAACATTTACTCATATATATGTTTATATACTATATAATCTTTTTGTATGATGCCTACATCTATTGTTGTGACAAATAAAATAAATAAATAAAATAAGACCAGTAAAGCCCAAGCAACCTTTCTGACACGGGTGGCCCTGAAGGACAGAAAGCTTCTCTTCCTGCCTGCCTTCCTCTTTGGGAACACGCTGTTCTTGAAAGTAATGACTGCCATGGATCATTAGAACATCTGCAGAAAGAAAGAAATTCTTCTAAATTGCTTTCATAAACCTCTAAGTAAACTACCTCCAGGCAGGGCACAGCAAATGAAGACAGAGGGCAAGTGATTTGTTGCCCTGAAGCCACGGTACTTCTATCAAAAAAAAAAGAGGAAAAAGGAAAAAAGAGACAGCAACTATTTGGTGAAGAGATGGAGGAGAACAGAATAGAATAGAATAGAATAGAATAGAATAGAATAGAATAGAATAGAATAGAATAGAATAGAATAGAATAGAATAGAATAGAATAGAATAGAATAGAATTTTTTATTGGCCAAGTGTGATTGGACACACAAGGAATTTGT
This sequence comes from Ahaetulla prasina, assembly GCF_028640845.1. NCBI lineage: Eukaryota > Metazoa > Chordata > Lepidosauria > Squamata > Colubridae > Ahaetulla > Ahaetulla prasina. The sequence continues at coordinate 10,118,922 of NC_080547.1, read as the reverse complement.
CTTGGTGCATATTATGACTGTATGACTGTAACTTTGTTGCTTGTATCTTATGATTTATATTGATATTGTTTCCTGGTTGCTTAATTGTACCCTATGACTATCATTAAGTGTTGTAACTTAGAATTCTTGATGAACGTATCTTTTCTTTTTATGTACACTGACAGCAGACACACCAAGACAAATTCCTTGTGTGTCCAATCATATTTGGCCAATAAATATTCTATTCTATTCTAAATGGAGCTTTTTTACATTCCTAGGTCAATTTGCAAGAAGCAATCAAAACCCCTTCTCTATATAAAAAGCTAAGCCTCTCCAGGAAAAAAAAAGATCCCAGAATACTGAATATTCAGATTGATTCAGATGCTGTGGTTACATTCCAGAAGTCTAAGAACAACAACACGTATAAATGGAAAAAAATGAAGCAAGAATAACATGCACATTCCTGATTTTAGAGTGTGGGAGGTTTAGGGTGTTTTTTGTTGTTGTTGTTGTTGTTTTTTGAACAAGAAAGATTTTGAGGATGGCATTTTCCGGTAATTGTTTATTGCACGTTGCAGATTTAGTTTTATGGCAAGATTGTGTTTGTTTGCACATTTGTGTTCCTTTTTTGGGGGTGGGGTGGGGTGGAAGAGTCCCCAGAGTAACTACTAAAACAATCAGAAAATGTTTTGATTGGGATTCTGGGAATTCAAGTACGATCTGCAATCCAACGCAACGGGCTTTTATTTTTAGCAGCTATAAAAGGAAAGAGGTGGGCCAATTCAACCCCCTCGAACAGATGATAGCATCAACGTGGCCAAGATGGGCCTAACCACAGAAAACCAGCATTTATCTCTGCTTACTGTCCCTTCAGGGCCAATGGCTGTCTTCAGGGCTGGCCTTAAACAAAACCCCAGCATTTCTGCTCTGGTGCGTTTATGGGTCCACCTTGGTACGACTGAAATAACATTGGCAATGGTCCTGTGGCTCGTTGTCTCAAGACGGATCATAAATCAAGGCCCCAGGGGGAGCACTCAAGGTCATTTATGCATCCGCTCCTTTGGAAGATCTGATCCAGAAAACAGATGGTGATTTCCTTCTGCCTTCGGAATTGAATGAGGCGGTGGGACTGCCAGAGACCGAGCAGGACCGTGCTCTTCCTTTCAATAGATTTCCTTCCTTTCCACCAAGGGTTGGAGAAAGGAGATGTGTGTCTTGGTTGGGGAGGAGGGAAGAGAAAATCCCTGATGAAATTGGGTGGGACCTTTCGGAAGAAGAAGAAGGTGAAAAGGGCAGAATTCCCCGTCATTATAGTTATCGCCTTCCCATCAGAGTGAGCTCATGAAGGAGGAGGAGAATGTGCCTGGCGGCTTGCCGTTGCTCACTTCCTCAAGAGTTCCTCAACTCCAAAGGTCAGCCGGGCCAAGAAACCCCAAGAAAGGTTCCTCGGAGCTGCATTGGGGGGTGGGGGTGAATAGAAGGGGGCAAAGGTTGCTAAGCAACCACAACTCTTCCTCCTTTTCCCGGGCACTCCAGCAGCAGAGTAGATAGAGCATGGGTAGCAGGGAAATCAATGGTTTAACCCAAGTGAAACACATCTAAATTCATCCTTGGGTTGGGCAGGAGTAAGTTGGTGCCTACGCATAGGAAGAGAGCAGTGGCCGCTATTTAAGGAGGGGGCATCCTCTCTGCCCCCTTAACCCTCAGCAGCTGAGGGGGGGGGATTAAGCTCCAGCATAGAAAGGTCTTTCTCTCTCACACACACACAATGGCTGATGCAGCCCAGACGCCCTTAAGAAAAATGCAAATTAAAAACTCTGGAGAGATTCCTCCTCCTCCTCCTTCTCTTTTACTTGCTTTTGAGGGTTGAAGGATACAATGTTCTTCTGCTCCTTGCTCTTCTGGCAGCCTCAACCATTGTTAATTGATATTGTTGTGTGTCTTTGATATTGTCTCTCCATCTTCTTCATGGTCTACCTGTTCTGACCGAGGCCCAAGTAGTGATTACCAAACACAATTCACTCCTGAACAAACTTATTTTATTAGAAGAGCTGAGAATTCATTCATTCTCAGCTTAGTCCAAAACAAATTCTTCGGCCTTATAACCAACCTCTGTTGTCTTTGGCAACCTGCTGAAGGCTTTTCTTGGCAAAACCCCCACAAAGTTCAAGAGATGCTGAAAAAGAAGCAATGGAATCAACGATGCTTTCCTACAAAGAACCCAAGAGCTGTTGCTGCTCTTTTAAGCCTTATGGGAGGGGCCAATCATCTCCTGGCCTTACTCCCAAGTTGTCCTTTTTGCTTCAGCTGCTCTTGCCTTCTGGCAGCTCTTTGAATGAGTGCACTAGGAACAGGCTCCTGTTTGTCTGCCTCTCTGCTGTCCACCTCTGCAGGCTCCGTAGTCCACACATCACTCCCAGATGGCCCTGGCTCCATCTCTGCCTCCGATGCAGAGCCCTCGTCTGGGCCTTCCGGGTCTGGCCTGACTCCAGGACTGACCCATTGTCCTCTCCAGCCTCCTCACTGTCCGACTCCGCTGCCAGATCCACAGGCTGCTGGTGGACTACAACAATACCTCATGTTCTTTGGCTTTCTTTGTTTATTCGTTCCTTGCATGGTATGTAATCCCAAGGCAGAACAACCAAATTGGAAGGGACCTTGGAGGTCTTCTAGTCCAACCCCCTCCTCAAGCAGGAAACCCTTGACCATTCCAGTACAAGTGGCTATCCGGGCTCTTCTTAAAAGCCTTCGGTGATGGAGCACCCACAACTCCTGGAGGCAAGCCATTAATGATTGTTGGGAAATTTATCCTTAGTTCTGGTTGTATCTCTCCTTGATAAATTTCCATCTTTTACTTCTTGTCCTGCCTTCAGGTGCTTTGGAGAATAAGCCAAGCCCCTCTTTTTTGGGGCAGCCCCTTAGATATTGGAACACTGCTTTTGTGTCACCTCTTAAATATTGGAACGTGGATTCCACACAGGGATCCCAAAATCTCAGGAATCCTAAGATTCTCCCAATGGAGGGATCCGTTGTCCCCATTTATTAACTCAGCCCTCTGGTTCAGCTCTGCCACTCCAGTCCCCTCCCCTGCTTTCAAAAATGATGGGGTACACTTCCCCTAATTGGGGTTGTCCAGCCATGTTGGACGACTCCCCAACCATCCATGGCCAATGTGTTATTTCACAGATTCAATTTCTGTTGTTCCTGAACAGCCTCAACTGAACGAGCAGAGAGCAAGACTGTTGCTGAAATCTCATCATGGGATAACAGCTTTCCAAATTGCTTTTACAGATGTTGCAAACACATCCCCATTTTCAGCAGGACAGCAAGTACAAGCCAGCAATCAGGAGTCCTAATCTGAAATAAGAAGAGAAGGTGGGCGGGAAGAAGTTGACTGTAACAGCACTGAACTGGAAGGAAGAGATGGGAGTTTATAGCAAGGGTGTCCAATGTCTATGGAGCTTCTTGGTCATCCAGCTCACGGTTGTCCCAAAGGTGGTTTTTTTCCAAGAGGCAACTGGGCTTTCTTTGTTTTTCCTTTAAGATGTTTCGCTTCTCATCCAAGAAGCTTCTTCAATTCTGGACTGTCAGAACCGAAGAAGCTTCTTGGATGAGAAGCGAAATGCCTTCAAGGTAAAACAAAGAAAGCCCAGTTGACTTTTGAAAAGGAACCTTTGGGACAGGGGTGCATCCAGTCTTGGCAACTTTAGGACTTGTGGACTTCAACTCCCAGAATTCTCCAACCAGCCATGCATGGCTTGGGAGCTGAAGTCCACAAATCCTAAAGTTGCCAAGGGTGGCGATACCCTGCTTTGAACCTTTAATCATCCCCAAAAGGGTCTGTTGAAAAATCTTCTCATCTCCCCCACCCTAATAAATCTCTCCATTGGCTACTTCCTGAGCAGACTCTTCAGAAAAGTAGCCTAAAAACTTATAATGGTAACCTGAATCTTCCATCCTCTTCCTATCGGTTGTCTTCAGTCTGCTCATCTTCTGCAGACACTTGAAAGCACCTGGTTTTTATCATTCGTTATCCGGCAAAGCCTTTTCCCGACGGTTCTGGCTCAACTGCAGAATGGTTTTACAGATTTATAGCCTCTCCCTTCCAGCCCTTTGCATTTCAGGCTAGTGAAAATACACAGCGTCTTGGTTTTAGAAATACACAATCATCAGTGGGGGCCAAGAGAGGAAAATTAAGATCCCCAGCTACTCTCAGCCCCCTCCCCAAACTAATGTTGACACCAACTGAACCTCCAGATGTGCTAAGACTAGATGCCAAGACCCCTAGAACTGCCTTCCCAGTCCTTAAAGGCTGGGCTTCACTGATGGAATAACACAATCATTCAAAACACCAAAGTGGAAGTAATTGTTTAACAACCCAAGAACAAAGGCTCCGATAGGGCCATTTTCATTACAGTACTATTAAAGGTCAAGATGGTTTTGATGCAAGCTTGACTCTTGTTGACCAAGACAACTTTACTGCAGGGTATGTGTGTGTGTGTGTGTTGTCATTGCTTCCCCCCACCTCCCCCCAAAAATGTGATGTTGTTTTACTAGCTTACAGCTTTATTTTTCTTTGCCTGACCAAGATTAGCCTGAGATCAGCAAAAGTTGGCCGTGTGCTGCCATCTGCTGAGAGGAGTCAGAAATTAAACTTTTAAAAACTGCCCGCGTATTCAAAAACGTAGAGAAAAAGAGGACAAATTCCAAAGCAAACGACTCTTCACAAGAAGTCCAGTCAATAGAACAGTGAGACAGCCACAGCTCTCCAATAACCCAGTCAAATCCCCCCCACACACAATGTTCTTTCCTCAGGAACAGACCATCCTGGCCGAACCTTCACTGCGATTAGTGCTCCAACCTCACAGTTCCCTTTCCCAGATCAAGTGAGCCAGATCTGTCTTCCTGGGGAGTGGGGGTCTTCGGTTGATAACTCCTGCTTGTAAGCATACAGAAGTCTGGCATTTGGTAGGGTTTGGAAGCTGGAGGAGCCAGTCTATAGCAGGGGTCTGCAACCTTAGCAACTTTTACGACTTGTGGACTTTTAACTCCCAGAATTCCTCAGCCAGCTTTCCCAGAACTCTGGGAGTTGAAGTCCACAAGTCTTAAAGTTGCCAAGTTTGGAGACCCCTGCTCCAAGATGAAACCTTGAATGGAGAACCATGCAAGAGGGGCTCCTTTCAATTGAGCTGACTTCTTGCAAAAAGAATTGAAATCTCTGCCTGGTTGTCTTCCAGAGGCACTCGTGGCCAAGAAGGAACTATGGATTTGTCCATTAGCTCTGGAGAATCTGGAACTCAGGGCCAGGAAAACCATCCTGCTTCTGTTATTGTCCTTCTGGCAACTTCTAAGCATGGAAGAACCCAGCATGCCCCTGCTAAGCTTTCAGGAAACGGCAAACAGCTGCTGAGTGAAATGCAAGTTAAGTTCACACAAATCTAAAGTGAGGCTTTCTGAGAAAAAGACCCCCCAGTCTTACACATGGAGTGACGGGGGAGGGGGGGTCCATGTTGGCAGCGAGAGTTCAACTTTGGGGCTCCAGGGAGTAACTCAGTGCAAGGATGGACCCTGTTTGCAGATGCTTCAAGAAGCGGCAAAGTCCACAACGGAGAAGACTAAAAGGGCCAGTTATCAGAATGGCTTCACGCCAAAGAAGTCCAGCAAATAAGGACACCGTTTTGTCACTCGGACCGCGGGACATGGGAGACACCCAATTGCATCAAAAAGTGTAGAAAACAGCAAGCAAATTTATCCAAGGAGTACAGCACATTCTCCCCCCCCCCAAGGTTCCAATTGGGGGTTCAACTGGGGAGGAGGTGGGGGGAGAAAGCCAGCGAGAAGACTTTTTTTCCGGCCCCTATTTTACCCCCACCGCTGCCCGTGCTCTGCAGCCCCTCTTGGTCCCTTAGCACCTTTAAAATGCCTGAACTTAAGCAGCAACAGCAACAAGGGGGCCACCCTCCAGGCTCTGCCCAGGGCAGCCAATTCACCCTGGGACCCCCAGATCCCTGCCCGGGGACTGCCTCGACGCCCCCATTTAACGGCTGCGAGGGGAACGAGACTGCCTTTCTGTCGGATCCTCAAGGGCCTTGCAACGTCCCATTTCATCTCGCGGGCATGCCGTGACCCAGCTGAGCTCAAGATCGGTGCCACCCTGCAAAAGACAAGCGGCCGCCCCCTCCTGCTCCTTCGAGACACTTCCTGGGCTAATGGAGCTGGGGCGTCTCCAGGAAATCCAGTCTGTGTGGCAAGACTTGAGGGCTCTCCGAAACTTTACCTGCACTTAAACAACTTCTGTGCCCACTGCACCAGTTCACATACTACGGCGGGTGATTAATTGTCATCACACACGCCCAGGGCGGCAGAGGCAGGAAGAAGAAATGTGGAAGGGAGCGTTAGAGGAAATAAAAAAAAAAAAGAGTTGCGTGAGAGAGCAGGATTTTCTCTGGGTTTCAGGATAATTAAGGAAGGAGGAAGAGATTAGCACGGTCAAGAAGGCTGTTCATAATCGGAAAGGAGGGGGTGGGGAGTGAGAAGAGGCAAAGGGGGCTCTGAAAGCTGGTTTTCTCTGGGACTCCTTCCGCGAGGTGCCTGCGTGGGGAAGAGCAAGGTGGAAGGGACCCTGAGCACAAAGGGGTGTGTGTGTGTGTCAGCAGCAACCTTGCCAACTTTAAAAGCTGTGGACTTCATCTCCCAGAATTCCCCGGCCAGCACAATTGGCTAGGAAATTCTGGGAGTTGATGTCCACAGGCCTTGAAGTTGCCACAGTTGGACAAACACGGGAAGTGAAGGATGCCGATGGGTGATCAAAAGCCATTAAGCCCAAATCCTAAAGTTAAACAGCAGCTCCTCAGACTTATCCAGAGGGCAAGCAGGCTGGAAAACAAGGAACTAATTACTGTATTTTTCAGAGTATAAGATGCACCTTAGTTTTGGGGAGTTTCCTTGGTTGTGAGCTCTGAGCTTTGCTTTTTTTTCCCTGCCTTTGAAAGCCTCCGAAACAGAGCTTCAGAAAAAAAGCCTCTGAAGCTCTGTTTGGGAGCTTCTTTTCTGAAGCTCCGTTTGGGGCTTTCTTTTTTCCTGAAGCTTCTTTTCTGAAGCTCCATTTCTGATGCTTTTTCCAGCCTCTGAAATCTCTGCTTAAGAAGCTGGGCGGGGCTACATTCGGAGTATAAGACGAACCCAGATTTTCACCCTCTTTGGGTATAAGGTGCGTCTTATACTCCAAAAAATATGGTAATCCACCTCTGAAGGTAATACAGGAGCATGCAAGAGGAAATATGGGCTACATGGCTGAAATCATATCCCCAAAATATCTCCCCCCCCACACACACAAATAGTTAATTCAAGCACTTCCCCCACCTCTAATTTGTGCATTTCTTTTAATCAGGGCAGGGAGTGGCTGGGCATCAAGAAAATGGGACGTAACGGAGCCCCAGCCTCGCCCTTGTTGCTGGGCCAACTAGCTTGCTGCAGTCCCTATGGCCAGACCCCGGTTCAGGAAAGGCCGACTTCCATGGGAGCAGAATTCCTGAAAGCCCAGAGGCTTCTCCCAGGACAAATGGGTCTGGGAGGCTTGGGGAACAGGAAGTGGGGCAGCCAATTGGGGAGGGAGGAGGCAGGACCAGCCACCCCACCCCATTTCCCCTTCTTTTAAATCCAGTCACTACAATCTCCACACACCCCACTTCTTCCTCCTCATCCCAACACCAGAGAGTAAAGGAAGAGGCCGGTAAAACCAAGGCCGCTTTGGCACTTTAAAGAGCCTTGAAAGGCTTCTGATGGAAGGTTGGTTTATTTTTTTTTCCCCTCCCCCCCCACCTTTCAAGTCAGGTGTGCTTTAGAAGCCACTCGCAAAAGAGAAGCGGTAAGGTGTGCGAGAAGAGGGCTCCCTTGGGAAGAAGCTGCATAGATGCTGTTTCTTCACGTCCGGCTTTGGAGGTGCCGCTGCCCAGAGCTCCAGCAAGCCCAAACGGGTCATGTCCAAGATCTGGACCAGCTGGTGGGATCTTCTTTGGGCAGAAGGTCCAGTCGGTGGATCACATGTTCTGCTGGGAAAGTCGTTTCCTGAGGTCCAGAGACGGTGAGCCACACGTGGGACTTGATGGGCTTCCAAATGACTACGGAACAGCTCCAGAAACCTCTGGACACATCAGAACCCCCACGGAAGGGAAGGGGAGACCGGGGGGGTGGGGGGAGCAGCCTCAGCTGCAGGGAGTGCGGCCGGGCCAGGACGGTCTTTCTGAGGGGGGGGGCAGACGCTACTTGATGCTGGCCAAGGCAGCTGCCCTCCGCTCCGTGTTCTGGAACAAGGCTCGGATGAGGGTCTTCACCTCGCTGGGGGAGAACTCGGCGGCCAGGGGCCCTTTGCTGCCCGCCCACCTTCGGAGGAGAAAGCAAAGGAGAGAGTGGGGATTTCAGAAGGTGGTTTTTCAGCAACCCTTCCTACAATCTGGTTGATTAGGAGGAGGCTTAAGCCCAGGGGTGAAATGCTCCTGGTTGGACCGGATCGCCAGATCCGGTAGTGATGCCGGCAGGTGGTTCAGAGAACCGGTAGCAAAAATCCCTGCCTGCCCCCATGCCCAGCTGAGCTGCGCGATCATCAGAGATTGTTTTTTTTTTAAACTTTTAAAAGCATTTTTCCTTCAGCTGAAAAAATGCTTTTAAAAATTAAAAAAAGCCTCTGATGAATGTGCGGCGCAGCTGGGATCATCAGAGGCTTTTAAAAGCATTTTTTCTACAACCTCTTCGGCTGGAGGTTGTAGAAAAAATGCTTTTAAAAGTTAAAAAAAAAGGTTGGCCACGCCCACCCAATCACGTCACACACACCCCACACACACACACCAAGCCACGCCCACAGAACCGGTAGTAACGGATTTTACATTTCACCCCTGCTTAAGCCTTGTTGTGGCTTCCCCTGCTCTCATCATGGATCCTCGACAGATTTCTCCCTCCCTTCTCAAACTGAGCTGCTCTGCAAAGGTTAACGATTTCTTCCGAAAAACGAGGAGCTCAGAAGAATCAAATATATCGAAGCAGCACGGAACTGTTACCACTTTAGTTGTCCAACTGCTGCGCCTAAGATCAGGAGTGGGCAGTTCTGGCAACTTTATCACCTGTGGACTCCAAATCCCAGGATTCCTGAGCCAGCAAAGGCCGGTTTGGGAATTCTGGGAGTTGAAGTCCACAGGTGGTAAAGTTGCCAGAGCCGCCCACTCCCGCCCTAGAGATTAAACTTTCTGACTGGGAGGGGGCCCCAGTGCAGATGGAGAAGCCCCACCATCTCTGCTTCCTCTGGCTTCCGATTCTTCCCCCACCCGCACATGCAACTGGACGGAGGAACAGGTGAGACTCTCACCTGTCCACGATTTCTTGCAGGCTGGCCTGTAAAACCAACATGAGCTCCCGGAACATCATCCATTTGGGCACGTAAACGGCCACCTCCTCCTGGAAGTGTAGGTTCTCCTTTTCTTCCGGAAGGGGCACCAAGACCCGGGGCCCCTCGTCCACCACGGTCTTGCACAGGGCGTGCAACCGGTCGGCGTTCTCAGCGGAGATGTCCTGCAAGGGAGGGGAGAGTGGCCAAGGGAGGCGGAGAGGATGACCTCACCAGGCCTTCCAGGGTGGGCTTCTCTTCCAGCCCGTCACTGACAGCCAACGTTCCCCGTAGGATCGAATGAACAGAAAACTCCCCCCAGCAGAGGATGAAGCGGGAATGGCTTCCAAATGTACAGGAACTGAGTCCTTTCAAGGTAGTCCTCAACTTACAATCACTAAGAGAGCCTGCCAGTTACGGTCACACGTTGCAAATCATGTCATCAAATTGATTTTATGCCATTTTTGTTTTGCAGGGGTTCACTATCAGTTATTTCTTTTACCAAAAACCAAAGGTCTACAGTAATCTCGCACAATCTGGAACTGGCCGGGGATTATGGGAAGTGGGGCCCAGTGCACCTGGCTACAAAGCTTTTGGGCCACCATGCAATCCCACAAGAGAAGAGACCCCTGAGGTGCTTCTCTCATCCCCCTCTCCCCATGGGCTCTTCTTAACCATGCTGGGAAAGGCGCGTTGCAGCCCTCCAGTCCAGAGGGGATCCAGGCAAGCTTTAGAGTAACTCGCTATATTGGCTTCTGCAGCCGCTTCAAAAGACTGGGAAGTCTCGGGGGGTGGGAGGGAGGAGGGGGGGAAGGGGGGAGAGGGGGGAAGATGAAGGATCAATGTAAAGAAATGATTGAAGATATGTAATTAAGAAATAGAAATAATTTGAAATGAAAGCGGGGCTGCTCAGCTGCCATTTCGGAAGGGAATGGAGAGGGAGAGGAGGGAGTGAAGGAAGAAAGCAGGTAGGAAAGAGAGAGGTAGAAAAAGGGGAAAGGAGAGGAAGAAGAAAGGGGAAAGAGAGAAGGTTAGAAAGGGTGGAAGAGAAGAGTAGGGAAAGAGGAGAGGACGTAGAAAAGCGAAGGAGAGGAAGGATGAAGAAAGTAGAAGAAAGTAGAGAAGGGAGGAGGAAAGGTTTGTTAAGGAAGGAAGTGGTAGCTGGGCAGGTCCGAATAAGTAACAAATGAAAGTTAATGATTAATGTTGAATAAGAGACTGTATATTGAATAGGTTGTTGGAAAATGAAAATAAAACTTTAAAAAAAAAAAAAGACAACCCAGCCACATCCTCCCACTTCATTAAAGCCAAGCACCTTCTTTGTTTTGATAAAAGGCATCCCTTTAAAAGGCAGCACAGCTCTCCCCATGAATCTAGAAAGCACAATCCCAGGGGCCGTCTGTGAACAGAGACCCTCCGTGGTTCTAGCTGGCCAAACATTTGCATCTGGTGAGCCACCACGCCAAGAAGCAGAGCTGGATCTCCAGAAAGGCGTTTGCGTGGAGACTCCACACACACACACGGAGTGTCATGCTCAGTCCTCACCTCCAGAGCAACGATCCTGCTGATGATTTCCACAAGGGCCGTGTTCAGCAGGGTTCCCATGGCCCGGCAGTAGATGTTGACCGGTAGAACATCCTGCCAGATTTTGCCAAGCCTCTTCAGTTGGTGCAGAACCTAGAAGGAAGTGAAACGGCCCTTTTAGCCTTCGCAAGGAGCAGAAGCAGTCAGGGAAGAGAACCCGGGAACAAGACGGCTGCTTTGTGGGCAGTGTTATGGTTCGCCAGCAGCTTGCGGAGCTGGCAGCAGAGTCGGACAGCAATGAGGCTGAGGAAGAACATGGGCCAGTCCTGGAGGCTGGGGAAGGCCCGGATGAGGGCTCTGCGTCAGAGGCAGAGGTGGGGCCAGGGCCATCGGGGAGTGATGTGCAGACTCCAGAGCCTCCAGAGGCTGACAGTAGTGAGGCAGAGGAACAGGAGGAGCCTGTTCCTAATGCACACATGAGAAGGGCTCCCAGAAGACAAGAGCAGCTCAAGCAAAGAGGATGACTAGGGAGTAGGGCCAAGAGATGATTGGCCCCTCCCATAAGGCTTAAAAGACCAGCAACAGCTCTTGGGCTCTTTGTCGGAAAACAACATTGATAGCCTTGCTCCTTGTCTTGCTGCATTTAGTTCCTGTCGGAGTCTTCTGCTTCTGAACTTTTGCCAAGAAAAGCCTTTGGCAGTTTGCCTAATTAGACCAAGGTTGGTGATAAGACTGAAGAATTGAGTTATGAAGAATTTGCTTTTAGTTTGGACTACACTGAGAATGAGTTCTCAGCTGTTCTAATAAAGTCTGTTTTCGAACTGATTGCGTCTACTACTACCTACTTGGGCCTGGGTCACAACAGGCAGAACTGGAGAGGTGAATAAATCCTTGAAATTACACCGGAAGTGGAACAGCGAGGATGGTAGACCCTCCCCTCCTCTCTCATCACATAAGGAGTCAGCAGGTTCAGGAGGAAGGGGGTGTGTGTGTGCGCGCACGCGTATGCGTGTCTGTGTAATCTCCAGCTAGACTGGAAGGAGGCGTTAAGTGGGGACCAAGCTTGGAGTCCTTGCACTGCAGAAAGCAGCAGGGGCCTGGTCTCCCCCAGCATCCCTGGAGCCTCATCTGACCGTTCCCAAAGTCCAGAATGCGGCCAGTCTGGTAAGATTCTTGTAACATTGGCGAGTACAGGGAGTCCTCAACGTACGACCGCCATTGAGTCCAACGTTTATGTCGCTAAGCGAGAAATTTGTTAAGTGAGCTTTGCCACATTTGACGACTTGAATGACTGCAGTTCATCAATTAGTAACACGGCTGTTGAGTGGATCTGGCTTCTCCCTGGACTTCGCTTGTCAGGAGGTCGCAAACGGGGATCATGTGACCCAAGGGACACTGAGACCGTCATAAACAGGAGTTCTCTTGTCAAGCATCCAAATGTAAATCGCGTGACCGAAGGGATGCCGCAACGGTCACGAGTGTGAAAAATAGTCATTTTTTTTTTCATTGCCCTTGTAACTTCGAATGGTCACTAAATGAGCTGCTGTAACTCAAGGATTACCTGCATTAACTAAGGGTTGCTTGCGCCTAGCGGAAAGAAAGGTCCTTTTGTATCTAATGCATTGTTCATATACAAGCAGCCACAGCTGCCTTCAGAGGAGGCAACTGGTCACAAGCTGCCTTCAGAGGCGGGCAGAGCATTTAGACAAGTGCCAATGCGGAGCCTGCAGGAGCAGGATGCTAAAGGGAGGGACCGCATGAGGCGAGAGAGAGAGAGAGAGAGACAGAGGCTGTTACGTTCAGGGTCTGTTTAGGACCAATGGGTGACCGGATGGAATTCGGGGGGCTAATTTTCCAGGTTCCGCCAAGCGCCCACCCCGTCCCTGACCTGACGGACAGCTCTGGTGGCCGTAGAGTAGTTGTCCTCATCGTCCAGGTTGGAGAAATTCCTCGAGATGGACAGTCTCTCCAGAAGCTCCTCCTTTTGAACCCGCATCTGGGCGAGGAAACACTTTGTCCCTGGGGAGAGGAAGAAACCAATGGCCCAGGTTTCGGGAGGTGGGGGTGGGGAGACAAGCTTTTGTTTTAATTGGGTACAAAACCGGCAGGAACTTAAGAGCCGGTTTTCCACCAAGCTTGTGCCAACATGATATATCTCAATAAAATGCCTGCCTCGGAGTTTTTATTGCTGGGGATGTATTTCTTGGAACCTTGACAGTAACTTTAGTTTCTTTTCTCTTTTCTTGCACCTTTTCCCATTAGATTTGACTTCTAAATGTAAAATTCTCCATAAATATTAATTTAGAAAAGAGAGGTGGCCGTTTGCATTCTGGGATGGTTCACCCAGAAATACCACCCAAAGGACTCTCAACAGAAAAACTTCTGTGGGATTTTCCCCCTTTTCTGGGAAACAGCCTAAAATCTCAACTGTGCTCACCAGGGACAGACTGAGGAGAAGCAACCTACCAGGTGCGTTTGGTAATGATGAAGTACATTTTCACGCAGCGCTACACCGGGAAAGCGTCTAGCTGGAGAGGCAGAGGATCTACTACTAAAGACCCCCACAAGCCACCTTCGCTCCCAGACTCACCTAGTTTCCTGAACCCGGGCACCAAGTCAACAAAGGTGGCTGTCCCATCATTCAGCCGGCTCCTGAACTGGTGGCCCATGGTCAGGAGGTGATGGGCGATGTACATGCAGTTGTTATGGTGAATGGCAGCCAGCTGGGGAAGTTTCTGAAGGTTTTCTCTGGTGGGGGAGAGATGAAGAAGAGAGGGGGGTCATTAGAGCAGGGGTCTCCAACCTTGGCAACTTTCAGACTTGTGGACTCCAACTCCCAGAATTCCTCAGCCAGCATTTAGAGAACCTGGGGGTCTCCGCACATGTGGTGCTGTTTCCCTCCAGGTTACAGCAATTCACTGAATACGCTTTTGAGAAGTTATAAAGTCATCCGTGTTTTAAAGCAGGGGTCTCCAACCTTGGCCACTCTAAGCCTGGCAGACTTCAACTCCCAGAATTCCCCAGCCAGCTTGTGAGTTGAAGTCCGCCAGGCTTAAAGTTGCCACGGTTGGAGATCCCTGCTTTAAAGGGTTAGAAAGTTCTTAGTGCTTTAATGTAACTCCACAAATCTAAAAGGAGAACGCAATAGAGGTAGTCCTCTTTTAACGACCTGCTGTTTAGTGACTGTTTGAAATTGGGTTGGACCCTCCCAAAGGCTACTTATGACCCTGTTTTAAGAGTTTTGGACAGTTGGACACCCCCTGCAGTCACATAACATCCCCACAGTCTGACAACTGCCTCATTTTTGTGTCTGGTTGCAGCACTCCTCAATCACACGGTCATGTTGCACAATGTTTTTTGCTGGTTTCTGGCTTTTGGGGAATAAATGGATCTGCTTAAGAGCCATGGTGTTCACTTAACAACCGCCACACACACAATTGGGTCCGGTCACATGGGTGTCTCGACTGCCAGGACTTCTGATGGGAAATTCCAGGTTCCGTTACGGTCATTAAGTTGAGGACTGCTTGTAATTCAACAGGTTAAGTCAGAGCTTTGCATAGCACCCCTCTGGCCTGGGCCGATTTCCCCCTCAAAGACAGCTGTCACTCACTTATGATACATGGGCACCACGTCGCAGAAGAGATGGAAGATGTTCCGCACCAGGTAGAAGAGCTGGATGCAGCTGCCAGAGAAGAGGAGAGAGGAGCTGGGTCACATCTGCTTTTCCAGACCCCATAATACTATTTACCCAAAAGGGGGGATTTGCCAGCTGTCTTCAGCAAGCCTGGAAATGCAGGGCAGTCGGCCTTCACACCCCCAAGAACCCAACACCAAGACGGTTAAGAAGCAAACCCTAGGTGGGACCTCAACTGGTTTTTTTAATATACTTTTTTAATAGTGTTTTCTTTAACAGTGCTTAGTGAACAGTGTATATACTTTATACACAATACTAATAATCATGATACTACCGTGTTACCCTGAAAATAAGACCCTGGTCTTATATTTTTTTGAACCCCGAAATAAGCGCTGGGCCTTATTTTCAGGGAGGTCTTATTATTTTGGGGCGCGTGGAGCAAGATGGGGCTCCTCTGGCCGTCTTACCTGATTTCCAGCTCTGCGTTTAAGTATTTTCGGGGAGGGCTTATTTAAGTATTTTCAGGGAGGGCTTATTTTCAGGGGGAGGCTTATTTTAGTGCATGTGCTCAAATGGGCCGCGGTGGCTCAGGCTGTAAGATAGCCTGTTATTAAAACACAGCTGCCTGCAATTACTGCAGGCTCGATCCCACCAGGCCCAAGGTTGACTCAGCCTTCCATCCTTTATAAGGTAGGTAAAATGAGGACCCAGATTGTTGGGGGGGCAATAAGTTGACTTTGTAAATATACAAATAGAATGAGACTATTGCCTTACACACTGTAAGCCACCCTGAGTCTTCGGAGAAGGGCAGGTTATAAATGTAAATTTAAAAAAAAAAAAAAAAGCCCGAGTGGGCTTATTATCAGGGGAGGTCTTATTTTCGGGGAAACAGGGTATTTAGATATACATAATCATAATCTTTCAACTTCTAACATTTGTGTATACATTGTAATTATAATATATTCCATTATACGTCAGTATACATAATACTATTTACCCAATTTCTACTTTTTTCCTAACTCTTAATAAAATAACCACCCTATTAAGAAATATTCTGTATCTATCCATCATCTCTTGCCCTTTTTAAAATTTCAACTCTTGTTGAGAGGTATTGGGGCCCCAATTGTTGGCAGCCCTCACTCACCATTGGTCAGTGCTGCCAGAGGCCTCCTGGAGGGTCTGATAGGCCAAAGACATCAATCTCTGGACCGAGTCGCTGATGCGGCAGGTGGGGAAAGAAAAGATGTGGCGGCTCAGCCTGGTCTTGTTCTCCAAGTTGGTCACCTGCTTGAGAAGCAGCTCGGGCCCTTCCGGCATCTTTGACTGGTCCCCGGCTCCGGAGGCAGGCAGGGTGGGGAGAGCTAGCACGGAGTCTGGGGTGACCTGGGGAGGGAAAGGAAGGTTCCCTTGGTTTGGTTCTGGGCCAGTGCCTTAAACATGGAGCCCCTCCCCTCCCCCAAGAATGTTTTGCGGGCAATTTGAGGGCTGGCAGATGCCAAAGGCAGAACTGCAGGTGGTTCTTCTCTCTCCCAATCTCGTTTTGCTCTCATAACTACCTGCCACCAGGTAATACAGCCTGGAAACAGGTGGGCCAAGTGGATCAGCTTGAGAATACTTCTTGCTTAAAACAGATCTTAATTTGACAAGGACTCTCTCTCACACACACACACACACTCCCACACACAGAGAGAAGCCTGACTTACATACCAAGCACCTTTTCCAAGACAGACGCGAACAAGAGAAAAGGGTATCCGGTTGCTTTAAGGGAACCACCACCCATGCTCCACTACCTTCACGGTGTTGTGTATTTCTGAGGTCATCAGGTTTCTGGCCGCCACGATAACATCTTGGCATTTCTTGTTGGCAAAATGGCAGTTAACATTGCGGGCATAGGTCAACAAATCCACGGAGTCCTCCGGAAGGAACTTCATGTCTTTTAAGGTGTTTTCAAAGTCTTCTGTTGCTTTAATAACCTGGGGTGGGTGGGGGGCGGGGGGCAGGCGGACATAGGAAGGAGGTCAGTCTGTCCCCTGAGATCAGCTGATATAGGTGGATTTACAGTTCCCCCCCACCCCACTGAAACAGGCAGGTTGCAGCGATGTTTAACTATCCAGCCCCACAAGGCCCTTCAGTGTTGCTGAGAATTCTTCAGCCAGCTCGCTCTTTGAAAAGGCTACAGCTAGTCCTCGACTTATGACCACAATGGAGTCTGTTGTTCAGTGAGACAATTGTTAAGTGGGTTTTGCCCCCATTTTATGATCTTTCTAGCCACAGCTGTTACAGGAATCACCGCAGTTTGGTAAGTTAGCCACACAGTTTTGTTAAGCGAACCTGGCTTCGCCATGGACTTGGCTTGTCAGAAGGTCGCAAAAGAATCACGCGACCTGGGGACACTGCGACCGTCATAAACGTGAGTCCGTTGCCAAGCCTTGTGAATTCTGATCACGTGGCCGTGGGGAAGCCGCAAAGGTGGTCACTGTGAAAAACTATGCCATTGTAACTTTGAACGGTCACCCAATGAACTGTGGTAAGTCGGGGCTACCTGTATTAAGAAAAGCATGTGCTAAAAAGCACAATTTCAGAATTTCACTTCAGTCTCCTGGGCAAACCTCCTCCCCCTCAATTTAAGAAGCAGCCCAGAGAGACGGAAGGTGGTCCCAGAGGTCCAAGGTCGCGACACCCACCTCCGTGTACTCTGCCAGCTGGCTGCTGTTGCTGGGGATGGAGTGCACCAAGCAATCGCAAATGAGGCAGTCGGACATCTTCTTCCAAATCACGTTGCCCAGCACCTCGGCCAAAACGGGCCTGGGGTCGGTCTCCTCCCCCTCCTCTCCCTCGCAACGGCCAAGCGGTGTGTCTGGAGAGGGGAGAAAAAGCTCCGTGGCTCCTTCCGCAACCTTCACCCGATGGGGACCCCCTGGGAGCCCATAGACTACAGGAGCAGAAGCCCCTGGGGGCACGGAGGGCAAACCTTTTTGTCTGCCAAAAGCAGGGGGAAGGCGGTGCGGTGGGGGGCGGGGTTCTCACGCATGCATGTCCACACCCATAATTCAATGCGCCCTGCCCCTCACGCGTGATAGCCCCCCCGGGGCTCTCCCTGCTTTTGGCACGTGATGGCTCCGTGAGCCCGGTAGTCCCGTTTTTCGCTCTCCCCAGGCTCCAGAGGCTTTCTTGGAGCCTGGAGAGGGCGAAAATGACCTTCCCCAACCCCAACCAATCAGGCTGTTTCCTGATTCCCGGTGGGCCCGGAAGGCCCCAAAATCAGCTAGCCGGCGCGCACATGCACACCGGAGCTGAACTAGGGCAACGCTCGCGTGCCCACCAGTCTGGTTTCGCGTGCCACCTGTGAGACGTGCGCTATAGGTTCGCCATCACGGCCCTGGGGTCTCTTTGGGGTCCTTTTCCCACGGTCCCTGGCTCACAGGTTTCTTCCAAGCCAATGTGGGAGGAGGTCCTTACCCAGCAGGTGTTGGTGGAGGACGCTGAACACCGATTTGAGCTTCGCAAACACTTCCAAGGGGGACGGGTGGCCCAGGCTGGAGCCCACAGACTCAAATTTGAGTGTGACGCCATCGGGTGCGTCTTCCATCGAGAGCCGCAAGGAGGGGCAACAGATCAAAGGCCTGAGGACGTGCTTCAGAAGTAGCTGTCCTGGCGAGAGGGAGAGGGAAAGGAAGGTCATTGATCAAGGGCTCGAAGGATCTATGCAGTGTGACACAGCACTTCTCAGCATGGCCTATGGCCATCTTCTCTGGCCTCTCCTCGCTCTGCTCAAGGGAGGGGGGCAATTCCCACAAGAGCAGCCTGTATAGATTGGAGGAAGACAAAGAAGGGCGGGGTGGGGGGAAGAAACAGGCTTCCCTTTGGACCAGACAAAAAGGGGTTTTAAAGAGCTGCCCTCCAAAGAAGAGAGCGACAGCATCAAACGCATTTGCTTCATCTCCTGCCCTAAGCGAGATGCTCCTTCGGACCACTTTGCTTTATAAGGCCATGAAAAATTACGTAGCTCTCCTGGATGGCCCACAGATGTGGAGACTCTGGAAAGAGTGCAGAGAAGAGCAACCAGGATGACAAGGGGGCTGGAGACTAAAACATACGATGAACAGTTGCGGGAACTGGGCCTGGCTAGTCTAGGGAAGAGAAGGACCAGGGGAGACAGGATAGCAGTCTTCCAGTATTTGAGGGGCTGCCATAGAGAGGAGGAAGGGGGTCAAACTATTCTCCAGAGCACCTGAAGGCCAGACAAGGAATAATGGAGAGATTCAACCTGGAAATGAGGAGGAATTTTCTGACAGTGGGAACAATCAACCCATGGAACAGAAGTTGCCTTCGGAAGTTGTGGGAGCTTCATCACTGAAGCTTTCAAGAAGAGACTGGACTGCCATTTGTCAGGAATGGTGTAGGGTCTCCTGCTTGGGGAGGGGGTTGGACTAGATGACCTAAAAGGACCCTTCCAACTCTGTTCATTTGTATATCACACGAAACATTTCTGCCTCCTCTTTTATCTTCAGTTAACACATTTCTCTATTGAACGTTGAGAGGAACAGGACCCCGAAGGAGGAAGCTGCAGTGCAGGTGCCAAATTTAGAACATCTGGACGCGGAGTCAGAAACCGAACCTCTTTCACACTCAGGAAGCTGCTCTGCTGTTGCCGGAAGAGGAAGGACTTACCAAAATGCTTGAACTTCATCTCCAGTTCCCCCAGGACAGCGAAAGCCTGCAGGACTTTCGAAACTGCTAGGTCTGTGGCCGCATCTTCTGTCGACAGGCACAGGTGCAACTCCGTTTGGGTAGCTGCCTCTAGGCAGCTGAGTTCTAGGGAAAGAGCGGTAGAGCAGCACCGGGGTTACAGCAAACCATGGTTCCAAAGCGGCCAAAGAGGCTGGAAAAATGGCAAGCTGGCCTCTCCCTCCAGTCTCTAGTCATCCCAAGCAAGTGGCTGCGGCACATACTCCACCCCCCCCCAATCAGCTCCAATTCCAATTCCTTTACTTGATTGATTAGCCAATAGGGCATATCAAAGTACAGAGTTCCAAACACAAATTATTACTAAAATCCAATAAAAGCAATTTGAAATGAGATTGGAATAAAATAGGATAAAATATGATAAAATAATACACCTACACCTCCCGCCCCCAGCGGTCTTTAGGCCACCCTAGAAACAGCAACTCTCAAATCCGAATTGCTCAATGACAGGGTTGGAAATGACTTTAGGTGTCATCTAGACCAGGGGCCTCCAGCCTCGGCCGCTTTAAGACTTGTGGACTTCAACTCCCAGGATTCCCCAGGCAGCCCCTGAACCCTCAGCAGGAACGCAGAGCAGGCCCAACCAAACAGCCTCTTCACCTTGTGCCTGGGGAAGCTTCCACACCACCATCCGCTGCCACTCCTGATCCAAAAGATACAGAATGTTTTGGGTCTGGATGGTGAGCTCCTGGCCGAGAGCCTTCAGAATCTTCAGCTCAAAGCCCCGACGGGACTCCATAGTTTTCAGGCTTCTCCGGGCCTGGCAGGAAACGGGAAAAGGTTGCGGAGTCACACAAAACCTGACATGAACTAAGCCGTTCCACTTTAAAGGAGTCTGGAAGCTACTCAATGTCAGCGCTCCAAGTCATGCGCCCACTGAAAGCAGAACTCTTTAGAGGCAGGTAGATTCCTCAAAGGACAATTTATGGGATGCATCATATTGGCACAAGTGGCGAAAGCCGACTCTGAAAGTTCCCGTGGCTTTCATCTAATTAAAAAGTGAAAGTCCCTCCCCCCCTCACCATCATTGGTCACACTGTCCAATAGTGTTGCTGGCCGGTTGCTTGGTTACTTTGCTCCTCCTCTCCAGGCCACCTGTTGGAATGATCTTGGTTCCCACAGGAAAAACTTTTTGTTTTGACTGCAAAAGCCCAGCTAACTATTCCTTCCCCCCCCCCCGTCCCCTCTTCTGTCTTGTGGCAACCCTGAAACCAAAAGAACGATCTCAGCCAGGTCTGCTTCAGGGTTGACACCCAAGAGGGACATAAGAACTACCTTGTTCAGTTGGCCGGCTGCTGACGTGTACTTCTTCAGAGGCAGCAAGGTACCGAACTGTTTGAGAGCGGTGTCAAACTGAAGACAGAGGAAGCAGAAAAGGGGAAGGCCGATAACTCAGAGCCAGCCTCAAATCAAGACGAGCCAAAATGGGCAGAGGAGCTGAGCTTCTCCCTCTGTCTTACCTCCTGGAGCTGCTTCAACACGCTCAGGACAAGCATCTCCCTCTCCAGCTGCTGCTTCAGGTCAGCGAAGTCTGCGATGGCCACGTTGAGGTCTTGCTGGACCTGAGGAAACGCCAGAGGTGAAAAGCCCCGTTTAATCTCTTTGGTTTCCCCCCCCCAAAAAAAAGACCCCCGTTAGTAGGCAAGGAGAGATTTCTGCTTAAAGGCACAGACAACATGATAGTCAGAAAGGCTGGAGGGAGGGAGGGAGGAGCACTTTCATAACCTATTTATTTATTCATTCATTCATTTGATTTATATGGCAGTCATCTCAAAATAATGGCTCTGGTGAATCTATGTTTTAAAAAATATAAACGGCAGGAAAACCAAACACAGCAGCCGGGGTAAAAATACCTTTCTCAGTAACTATGAATACAACACATGAACGGG
Organism: Ahaetulla prasina; assembly: GCF_028640845.1. Taxonomy (NCBI): domain Eukaryota; kingdom Metazoa; phylum Chordata; class Lepidosauria; order Squamata; family Colubridae; genus Ahaetulla; species Ahaetulla prasina. The sequence continues at coordinate 10,097,774 of NC_080547.1, read as the reverse complement.
TTCAGCCCCCCCCCCCCCAACCTCTATGGGACTTCTTTAACCAAGGCAGGTTCCTCCACGGTCCTCACCTCGTTCTCGATCCTGGATCTCAGCTGGTCGATGCCGGCTGAGAGCTCCTCCACTTGGCACTCCAGGTCCTTGGCGCTCTGCACGCTGGGCAGGAACTCCATATACCTTTGGTTGATCATGCTGCAAACCTCCTCCTGGAAAGGGGGGGGGCAAAGAAGGAAGCAACCAGGAGGACACCATGGTTAACATCAGACTAACCATCAAATAAACAATCCCACCCCCCCAATCAAGGAACTGGCGAACAAGCCCAACCAAAGAACCTCTAAGACCACCCAATCATCACTGACAGAGCAAACTATTAGAATATAAACTTAGAGCAAACTTCACTCCTTCCAAGCACTGATGATGTTCCCTACTTGGGTCATGAAACGTCTGCAAGCAAACAAGCAAACTCAGAGAGCATCGAAGATCCCATAGTTGTCCTCCTCCCTCTCTCCAAACTCCACCCTCCCTTCCGGCGCTGATGATACCTAGTCTGGGTAATGAAACTTCTGCAAGGAAACCCAAGCAGGCTCAGAGAGCAACAAGGACCCCACTGTCCTCCTCCTTTCCACAACCACCCCCCACTGCACTGAAGATGTTCCCTACTTGGGTCATGAGACGCCTCCAAGGAAACCACCCAGCTTGGAGAGCAATAAGTCCTCTTCCTCTTCCTCTCCTTTCTCATCCTCCTGCCCCGCCCACAACCCCCCCTCCCTTTCAGCGCTGATGATACCTAGTCTGGGTGATGAAACGTCTGCAAAAAAACCCAACCAGGCTCAGAGAGCAACAAAGACCCTTTAGTCCTCCTCCTCCTTCTCCCACCCGCAACCCCGCCTGCCTTCTGGCCCTGATGATGCTCCCTACTTGGGTCATGAAACGTCTGCAAGAAACCACCCAGCTTGAGAGCATCAAGGACCCCACAGTCCTCTTCCTCCTCCTCCTCCTCCTCCTCCCTCTCTCCAAACTCCACCCTCCCTTCCAGCGCTGATGATACCTAGTCTGGGTAATGAAACGTCTGCAAAAAAAAACCAACCAGGCTCAGAGAGCAACAAGGACCCCTTAGTCTTCCTACTCCTCCTTTCCAACCCCCCCCCCACCTTTAAGCACTGAAGATGTTCCCTAGGTGGGTCATGAGACGCCTCCAAGGAAACCCAACCAGGCTCAGAGAGCAATAAGGACCCCAGTCATCTTCCTCCTCCTCCTCCTCCTTTCTCATCCACCCTCCCCCTGCGAGGAAACCCAGCCAGGCTCAGAGAGCAACAAGGGCCCCACTGTCCTCCTCCCCACCAGCACTGAAGATGTTCCCTACTTGGGCCATGAGACGTCTGCCAGGAAGCCCAGCCAGGCTCAGAGGCCCCCTCCTTTATTGGGGCCCAAAGGGGGGGGGAGGGGGGTGCTAGCCCCCTCCCCCTTTTTCTGTTGCTGCCCCGGGTGGGGGCGGGGCAAAAGGCCCCCCGATTCTGGGCGGGGAGGGAGCCACGTGTCACCCCATAGACGCCACTCCCCTCCTGGCGGGACCCGCCCTCAACTCTGCACACGCTCAGAGGCCCGGCGCGCTCCCCCCTCCCCCTGCAGGGGCGCCTTCGCCCAAGGGGGCGTGGCCCAGGTAAGCCCCTCCCCCTCCCGCGCGCGCGCGCACCTTGAGCTCCTCGGCCCGGCGGGAGAGTCGGGCGAGGCGGCCGCCCAGGCCTTCCTTCTCCGGGTGCCCCGAGCAGGCCAGCACGGCCTCCACCAGCGAGGAGCCGCGCGCCGCCATTCCGCCAACCGTCGCGCCGCGCGGGGCCTCACGGGAAGGCGCCGCGCCTCTCCCGCCCAGCGCCGCCGACTACCGTTCCCGGCGTGCCTTTCGCCGGCCGTTTTTTTTTTCCCTCTCCCTCGTCACCATAGAGCCGCGCTGGGATAGAGAAGGCCAGTTTCTGGACCCCGCCCCATCGTGGCGCCGGCTCTCCGGTTTTGGAACCACGAAGTTGAAAGCCTAGAGGGGCTTCGGAGGTAGATCTTGGGTTGTTGCTCCCCTGGAGGTGGAGGAGGGGAAGAGAGAGCGCTTCATTCTCCGTGTATCTGTACATACAGGTACATTATGTGTGCGTACTGTGCGTGTGTATATACACACAGACGCGCGCAGATGCACAAGCACAGACATCTGTACGTGCAGAGGCCCCTTCCTCAAGCTTCAGGATAGTGTTGGACTACAGTTACAACAACATTTGGGAATTATGGTTTTTGCAGTCCAGCAGATCTGGAGCCCCAAAAGCCTTAAGGTTTCTTTTTGTTTGTTTGTTTTGTTTTTGGAGAGTGGAATTAAAACGAGTCCCACTGGAAAAGAATCAGGCTCCTCCTTGCACTTTTTTTAAAAAAAGAGACTTAAAAAAAAAAATAGAAAACGATAGCCCGGCGTTGCTCTTAGCGCACTTAATTCAGTTACGGTTTCAAGGATGGATTTTTACAACAGGAGGACCCAGTTTCTGATCATCAGACCCTTTGCTGGACTGAAGCATCTTTTGGGTAGCGCCAGAGATCAAATCTGAGAAAAGAAGATGAGCAAAGGAAGCTGAGAAATAAATGTGACATGCAAAGAAGAGACCCTGGTAAAGACTCTGCACCGAGCAGCATCGGTTCTAGGCCAACAACAAGGAGAGCCCCAAGCAGTGAGACCACACAATGAGAAGTGTGATGGACGAGGGATTGGGTTGGAAAACTCACCCTCTACACCAGGGGTCTCCAACCTTGGCAACTTTCAAGCCTGGTGGACTTCAACTCCCAGAATTCCTTTGCAGAGTTGGCTGGGGAATTCTGGGAGTTGAAGTCCACCAGGCTTGAAAGTTGCCCAGGTTGGAGAGCCCTGCTCTATACCCAATGATCCATCTTCTCCACTCCTCTCAAGTTTCCCGATCAATCACTCGGCACAAAGCGTGTGAAGTTGAAGTGTGTGTGTGTGTGTGTGCTTAAACAAAATCTTGCAATCAATAAAGCCGGGGGGATTAACAAAGAATTCCTTGGGTAATGTAACACGATGGATTTGCCCGAACAAGATCACACAAATTTTGGCTTCATTAAACTGGTGCCTTTGTGTTTCCCTCGACTTGGGACCACAACCGAGCCCAAGATTTCTGTTGTTAAGCGAGACATTTGTTAAGTGACTTTTGGCCCATTTTACGACCTTCCTCTCCGCGCTTGTTCAGTGAACCGCTGCCGCGGTTAAGTTAGTCCCGCAGTTCTTGCGTGAATCTGGCTTCTCCGTTGGCTTTGCTTGCCTGAAGGTCACCAAAAGGGATTGCGTGACCCTCGGACGCTGCAACCGTCAAAAATGTGAGTCAGTTGCCAAGCGTCTGAGTTTTGATCACGGGGGATGCTGCAATGGCCGTTAAGTGTGAAAAACGGTCATAAGTCACTTTTTAAAAAATGCAGTTGCAAGTTTAGACGGTTACTAAATGAACCGTTGCAAGTCAAGGGCTACCTGTACACCCTCACATCCTGGACATAAACTGTTTCAACTCCTACCCTCAAAACGACGCTATAGAGCACTGCACACCAGAACAACTAAACACAAGAATAGTTTCTTCCCGAAGGCCATCACTCTGCTAAACACATAATTCCCTCAACACTGTCAGACTATTTTCTAAGACTATATTACTATTATTTTTCTCATCCTTCCTATTATCTATATCCTCCCACTAATGACTGTAACCCCATTGCTTATGTCTTTATGATTTATTTTATTTTATTTAGTTTCCTAGTATGATAGTCCTATGACTATTACTAAGTATTGTATCTTATGATTTACGATAAATGCATTTTTTATATACACTGAGAGCTTATGCACCGAAGACAAATTCCTTGTGTGTCCAATCACACTTGGCCAATAAAGAATTCGGATTCCGATTCGGATTCCATTCCATTCTAATTCTATTCTGCATTTTTTATTCCTGTTCTGTACTGTTCTACTCAATTCAACTCAACTCAACTCTACTGTATCCTTGCTGACCAAGGCGATGTCTCCAGCCATCTCAGGCCGCTCATCGCTGAGCTATGGAGCCATGGAGCACTGCAGGCAGGGACAGCCAGTAAGACATGCCTCAATGGGTAGCAATTGAATAAGAGACACAACACAAGGGACATACTCTGTGGCTCCAAAGTGCTGTGCAAGAAGGAACTTTATTGCTTCCCGGGGGGTCCTTTCCCCTTCCAGATAGCCTTGTGGACCACGGACCCTGCAAACAAGTACAGAAGGAGAGTTCGGGAACTAAAGGCATCAGTTCGGCAAAAAATAAATAAATAAAACAAAGGTAGCAGGCCCAGGCGGGCCGGTGGAGAAAGGGGATGGGGACAACATCCATCGTGAGAGTTCCTATGGCACCATAAAAGATGAAAAACATTCATTTCCGCAGCCAGGCCAGTGGCTTGCCATGCTGCAGCGCCAGGTACGTGCCATGTGTGGGGCACAGCAAAGAGGAGGAGGACCGAGTGGGCTGCAGAACACAGGCGCAAGTTAAGTCCCATTTTTCCCGGTGGTAAAACAAACAAACAAACACGTTTCAAATAACTGTGGACGAGTTCCACACATTGGACAGGGATCAGGCATGCCTACAAAAGCAGTTTAACCTTTTCTTTTCTTTTTTAAAGTGCAACAGGTTCCACCTGTGTAATCTCTGCTTGCAGAAATCAGAATTCCTAGACAATCCCTTGGGAGTCCAACATGGACTCTGGCATGGTTCCAGCTCCGAGTGGGAAGGGAGGCAATTGGAGGACTAATCCAAAATCATGACCGGTTTAGTCGGGAATTTGTGATCCTGATTCCCAAATGGCGCCCAGACAAGACGGTGCTCTGCTTTCCATTCAATTCCACCATGGATTGCAACGCAGCCGCACTATGAGGCAGCGGTGTGCGGATGTTCCTTTTCCTCCTTGTGGGTTGACAGATGCTCAGAAAGCTGGTTCGAAATGCTTAGAGTCTGGTACTGTGGTTGTGGTATTCATTGTTCCTCGTCTCCTCCGTGAAGTTGGAGGAGCTTTTCTCGTTGTTGCAGCCCCCTCGTTGGGCTTCGTGGTTGGGCTCTACCGAACAGCAAGGCTGGGCCAGATGATCCCAGTAGAAGTTTAGCATCGATTGCTCCTGATTTTCCATCTCCTTCAGGTCGTAGATCTCGCGGGCGCTCAGCAGCGGCGTCTGCACCTCAAAAGTCCTCTCGAATTTGGTGTAATCTACGTGGAAGGCACCTTTCTCCAGGGTCATGCAGGGCTCAAAACGATGGCCCCAGAGGATTTCGTTCTCGATGTATGATGTCCTGGCTTGACACGTCATTCCTAAAAGAAGAGAATGTGAAAAGGCAAGACACAGCTGGGAGGTATCGAACAAATTTAACATTCGTAGTGTAGGAAGCCGTGGGAGGAGGAGACAAACGTGTTATCAGTCTGGCATCTCTTCGCACTCACAAAACATCATAAATCCAGCCCACCTTGAATTCCATTGATTCTGATTTACTGCCAATTGGCTCTGAACGTTAATAGTTCAGATTCTTGTAGGGAACTTAGGCTTGCAAACAAACCTTTATATGCATTTGAACTGCCTGGATATTCTGATTTCTTTGGGGCTTGGCATAGTATTAACAGTAACAGGTTTCCTTTTGTGATCTAATAACTCACATTCTGCTCAGAAATTTTAATGAATCCAGTCCAGCGCTACGGCCCCTCCCCTCCTGATGAGTTTCCAAACACAATTCAAGGCTGCTTATATTTGGAGTCTTACGTGACGTATTTTCCCTCCTCTCATCCTGGCTAAAGAATGCCATGATGGGGAAAATCCCCAGTACCCAAAAGGTGCTTGGTTTGGTCTGCACTCGACATGTTAGAAAAAACCCAGGTACTTGTGGGTTATGCAATGCCCTCTAGGTAAAGAAATCTTGTCTTAGTACAATATGTAACAACAGCGTAAAGATTGGGTGTGTGTGGCGGCAACTGTATTACACATGGATTGGGTGCAACACTGGATAAAATGGAGAATTAAAGAAACGACACCAGAGTTGCACCTAAAATCAACATAGGCTCTGGAAAGAGTGCAGAGAAGAGCAACAAAAATGATTAGGGGGCTGGAGGCTAAAATATGAAGAACAGTTGCTGGAATTGGGGATGTTTAGTTTAATGAACAGAAGGACTAAGGGTGACACGGTAGCAGTCTTCCAATATTGGAGCGGCTGCCACAAAGAAGAGGAGGGAGTCAAGCTACTCTCCAAAGCACCTAAGGGCAGGACAAGAAGTGACGGATGGAAACTAATCAAGGAGAGAAGAAACCTGGAACTATGGAGAAATTTCCTGGCAATCAGAACAATTAACCAGTGGAACAACTTGCCACCCAAGTTCTGGGTGTTCTATCACTGGAGACTGAACAACCATTTGTGCCCAAATGGTATAGCTTTTCCTGCCTGAGCAGGGGGTTGGAGTAGAAGACCTCCAAGGTTCCTTCCAACTCCCTTATTCTGTTACTCCGTTCTGTTATTCAACATCCGGATTCCATGTAGTACAAAGGCGGCTCTGAAGCTTTAGAAACGTGACAGGCACGCTAGGCTCCCAAATCACACGCCACGCCTGAGACGACAGCCTACGAAGCCTTCCCTACAGGAGGCTGCTGTGCGAGGCACTCACCTGTGGCTTCCACAATGCCTTCCAGGATTATGATGATTTCAAACTGATCCCTCTTCAGCGCCTCGGCAGACATCTCCCAGAAAGGGCTGACCTCATTGATGATGTGACAGATGATCTGCGGCTCCACCAGGAACAGACGGTCCTCCCCCGTGCCGTAGCCCAGATTCAGTTCGGATTGGTCGAGCGGGATGAACTCCCCTTCCTTCGTTTGCCTGGATTTAATGAGTTTGGCCCTTATTTTTGCGTCCACCATGTGGCTGTCTCGAAGGTCCCCGATGCGGAACATGAGACAAAGCTTCTCGTCCCGGCTGGAGATCACGCACTTCTTGCTGAAGATTAAGGTCTGGGCACGCTTCTTGGGTCTGGAGATCTTGACGAACATGCATCCCACCATGAGGGCGTCGATCATGGAGCCGATGATGGACTGGGCCATCAGCAAGAGGACTCCCTCAGAGCAGTTGGCGGTCACAATGCGGGAGCCGTAGCCGATGGTCCGTTGACTTTCCACCGAGAAGAGCAAGGCGGAGATGAAGTTGTCGATGTTCTCAATGCAAGACTTCCACTCGACGTCTCCGATGTGGTTGATATCGTCTCGTATCCAGGCGTCCATGTAATACATGATGCCAAAGACGACCCAGGTGATGATGTAACACATGCTGAAGATGAAGAGGAACCAGCGATACTTGAGATCCACGATGGTGGTGAAAATGTCCGAGAGGAACCTCTTCTTCTCCTGGATGTTGCCTAGGCTGACCTTACATTTCCCGACTTTGGTCACGTAACGTTGCCTCTGGTGCTTATTCCTCCCGATAAACTGCGGGTCGTCTTCGATGAGTTTGCAGAGTTTGCTCTGCCCTTTCTCCGAGCTGGGCACCGAGATGACGCTGCGGGTGAGGGTTTTGTTCCGGGAGGAGTTGATGATGTTGGGCACGCTGAAAGCATGCTGGGGGTAGAGTTGGGCATTGAACTCCCGCAGGAGAGAAGGCGGCAGGGGGTCGGTCCTGGAGGGCCAGCAATATTTAGGCAACTTGTCTGTGCTGTTGGAGAGAGGAGGCTGGTGTTTGGGAGGCCCGACCGCACTGAAGCTGGGCTGCTCCACCAGGCTGAGTCTCTTCTGCAGAAGGACCGACCTGACATTGGGGACATGCGCGCTGCAAGGTACCGGGTGGTTGTTGCAAGACACGGCGCTTCGGTTTGCGCTCATGGTCGCGGCTGGCGGATGGCCCTTGTCTGAAGGGGTCGTCATTTCAGCCTGGGGAGGGAGGGAGGGAGGGGGAGAAACAAAGGAGAGGTAGTCCTCCAGTTACAACCACAACTGTGCCCAGAATTTTCTCTTGCTAAGCAAGACATTGGTGGAATTTCCCCCCCTCCTTTTACGGCCTTTCTTGCCACAACTGTTAAGTGAATCACGTGGTGGCTAAGTTAGCAACACGGTTATTAAGTGAATTTGTCTTCCACCCCACTTGACTTGCTGGTCAGAAGATAGCAAAAGGGGATCACATGACCCCAGGACCCTGTGAATCAGCTGTCCAGCATCCGCATGTAAATCACATGACCCTGGGGATGCCGAAACAGTCATAAGTGTGAAAAATGGTCACAAGTTACTTTTTCTAGTTCCTTTGAAACTTTGAATGGTCACTAAATGAACTGTTGTAAGTCAAGGAATACCTGAGTAGTTTGGAGAACTGGCAAATACCATCTCTGGCTGGTCCCAGAGATTGTTGCTTTGATAGAATTCAATATATTAAAAGTCGCAACCTCCGCTGCTATAGTTTTCTTGCAAGGAAGTTGTGTGGTTAAAAACTTGCTTGTGTTCCCTGCTTTAAAACAGGTAGGTAGACAGGTAGATAGGAGATGTGGGGAATGGATGGATGCAGAGGTGGGTTTCAGCAGGTTCTGACCAGTTCCGGAGAACCGGTAGCAGAAATTGTGGGTAGTTCAGAGAACCAGTAGTAAAAATTCTGCCTGGCCCCGCCCGCCATCTATTCACTGCCTCCAGAGTCCCAGCTGATTGGGAGGAAATGGTGATTTTGCAGTAACCTTCCCCTGGAGTGGGGTGGGAATGGAGATTTTGCAATATCCTTCCCCCAGGAGTGGGGAGGGAATGGAGATTTTGAAGTATCCTTCCCCTGCCATGCCCACCAAGCCACGCCCACCAAGCCACACCACGCCCACCGAGCCGCGCCCACAGAACCGATAGTAAAAAAAAATTGGATTTCACCACTGCCCCCAGGTGACTTGACTTCCTCCTCCAAACTAATGATAGAACTGCCCTGAAATTTCCTCGTTCTTTTCAGTTTAAAAAAAACGATCCATTCCTTCTTGCCGACTAGGTGTTGGTCAGATATCTGAACTTTCCTGCAGTTATGCCTTAACTTCAGCAACTTTAAGACGTGTAGATTTCAACTCCCAGAATTCCCGTGCCAGTATGAGAGCTGTGAAGTCTACACAGGTTAAAAGTTGCCAAGGTTGAAAAACTCTCCATGAATGTATAAATCGGGGAAAGATCTGGAGGTCGGGTCTCCCAACCTTGGTGACTCCTAAACTGGTGGACTTCCAACTCCCAGAATTCCCCAGCCAGCATTGCTGGCTGGGGAATTCTGGGAGTTAGAAGTCCACAAGTCTTAAAGTCACCATGGTTGGAAATTCCTGATCTAGGGTCACCCTGGAGACTTCTTTGGTTAAAGAGAATGGCACCTAGAGGCGCCTAGCAACATTATTCAGCACACCTACCTTTGGAGAAGAGATCCCATGGCTGTCTGTTTCTGTGGGAGGCCGTGGAAGATAAGCCAACATGTACTTTGCGGTGGGGATCTTAGCTGGAGGGATGGAATTCCTACGGACCCTGGATTCATCATACTTCAGCGGCTCATCTCCGACATCATTGTAAATGTAGGGGCTATTCTCGAGTTGCAATTCTATGTTGCTCCTAGAATTAGGAAGCACCATGGCTACTTGAGACCGAAAGGTGGTCTAATCCCAAACATCGTGTTTCCTCCAAGGAGGCAACCTTTCAGAGAAGATGGGAAAAAGAATAAGCCATGATTTGCGTAGCAAGGAAGAGCAAATGGTCGTTTGAATATGTAGGAGAGTCAAGTTCATTCTATTTTTCAGGCACCATCAAGTTGTGTTGATTCAGTTTTTGAATCAAGATTTATGATTCTTTACTCAGATATCAGACTTAAAACCATTCAAACATTTCACGGTTCGGTTTTAGTGATTATATACGTTGATCTAAAGAACGTGGGAAGGATATAAAACAAGTTAGAGATGGGTGAATGAAGAACCTAAGTACTGTAAATAAAGCATTAAAATGGGGCAGAATAAATTTGAACTTTTTTTAAAAAAAAAAATCAGTTCTAACTCTCTTATCAATCCCCCAGATGGTAGCTGAGGGATGTGAAACTTTCCACATCTGCATCAAACATCCACATCTGCAAAAGCCATACAGAGTTTTGAAACCTTCCTGGTAATTAGGATGTTTCTATCCTTCGTTTGTCCCATCTTGACAACTATTGTGGACTGATGGATTTGTACGGCCTCAGCCACTGCGTACAATAATTAAGTAGTGCATCAACATCTCAAGGAATACTGGTTCCTCAGGCCTGACCTGTTGAACTATCAAGCGCACCAATACTGATGAACAAATAATAAAGTAATGTTGTCCTTCTGCTACAGAAGATAGAGAAGAAAGTTCAAGTTGAATGACCTGGAGATCAACGTTCAAACGCACCCTTGTAAGCCAAGAGCTTTGGCAAGCCTGACACCCCAATTTTATCCCAGAAACGCCATCCAAAACAAGAGTGTTAAATGCTCGTCTTTTGAGGCAGATTAGGCCATCAATCCGGATAACTGTCCACTCACCTACAGAACAAGAAGTTAGCCGTAGAGAAGCACAGAGCTGTAATGTAGCCTCCTTATTTCTGGGCCTACCTCGCTGGGGTAGCAGGGATCCTCCCAGACCGAAAGAGACTGGATCCTAAGCAGTCCAAAATCTGGGAAGAACGTGAGGTTTCCCTCCCTAGTTTTAACTGATTTTTTATTTTTTATTTTGGTTACAGTGTGGCTGTGCGTGGATGCGTGTGTTCAAAGTTGTGTTGGACTGTCGACGGGTTAAAAGAACGGGCATAAAATCTGGCCCTTTGGTCCCACTGGGTGAGAGCACGAGAAGGCTGATTTTATATAACCTCCCCTTGCATTTTATTGAGTTGTGTACTCCGTTTGTCCAGCCGCCCATCTCAGACCAAGGACAGTGAGTGACAGTGAAGAGCAGATGGCAAAACCAATTTCAGCCCGGAAGAGCAATTCACAGATGGCGAAGGCAAGAGATTCTCGGCTCTCTTCCTCGGGATTTAGATCCTCCTGGGCATGTGCCAGGTGAAGAAGAGGGACCAGGATCTCTCTTCATGGGGGAATGGAGTCATCCAGCAGTCAAGCAGACACGCAAATGCCTCTCTCTCTTTTTTTTGTACCTTTTTTCTTTCCATCCTTTCCCTGGATTTGTTTGGGGCGAGAGCTTTCTTGGGCTTAGCTTCTGGGTGAGGAAGCCCCCCCCTCATCCCCCCCCCAAAACCCCAAAGCAAAACAACTTGAGAATCGGAAATAACAGATTGAAATCCGCCTGCAGGAGCTGGAACGATACGGCTGCTTTGCCTACACGCAGGGATCGTCCTGTATCATCCCGAGGGCCTGGAGTTTGGAAGGTTCTGGGACGATGTCCAGTCTAGACTTCCCCGTCGTGTTGCCTCCACTGTATTGGGACGGCGACCGTCAGAACTTCTGACACGGGATAATTCTGGGAAATGATTGTGCCAATAGAGTCAGGGGGCTTCAGATGGGGCAGAGCCGACACAAACCCTCCCCAAGGGAGCTCTGCATTTCGCAGCAGCTGAGGTTTTGGGAGATTCCTCAAGGGCATCATGGATGAAGGTGGAGGGCAAATGGCAGGAACGGCCATTTTGGGCTGAGTGAGGAGAAGGCAACCTCGGAGGAGTCAAAGCTCGGCTTCCAGAGGTATCCCCAACCAACAAGTAACTTTCTTTACTCAGGGGAGTAAAGGGAGATCCTGGGAGAGGGGTAAATGGGGGAGAGGTGGAGACCCTCAACCCTCCTTCCTGACTAAAGCAACTAAAGGACCCACTACCACAAATACAAGGAATTGCCAGGGGAACCCTAGACTGGAAGAATCTGTGTTTGGAAGAAAGACCCAAAGAGATCTCTTTAGCCCAAACAGCTTCTAAATTGAAAGGAATCAGGAAGCAAGAGCACATATATTAATTTGCTCTAATTTAAGGGGCGTGCATAAGCGCACCCTCCCCTGTCCTAATGTTTTCTTTTATTTGCATCCTTTGCATGTATTTATAATGTTATGTTTACGCTTGTATGGGTCATAAAATACATGCTTGACAAAATAAATAAATATATAAATAAACATGCTGTAGAACCGGCCACTTCGGTCCATAATCTCTACTCCAGACACGGCTGGTGTTGAATGGTGCACGTACCTCATATTTGCTGCAGGATGTGATCTGAGGGCCAGGTCGAAACTTGGGGGCTCCAAAGTTACAGGGAGGCCTCCGGTTCTGCAGAAATCTGCCCAGTTGGTCTTTCTTGGGAGACTCGTGAGCCCTCCAGCTGGGCTCGAGAGCAGAGGTTCAACTTAAAGATGCATCCTTCTTCTGGAACGGTTTCCATCCATCCTGGAAGGGCAAGTAAGCCATCTGTGTCTCCCACCCGCAGCCCTCAACATTCACAGAAGTGAGGAAGAGAGCCAGAAAACCGCCTTGCAATTCAGCCTTGCAAGGAGAAGGTCATCAGTTAATCTGCTCCAATGACAGGCAGAATTATCTCAAGATGATTTAATCAGAGGGACGGGGTGAGGAGGAGGAGGAGGAAGTGGAGGAGGAAGAGGAGGAATAACGCTGGGTGGGAGACTCGAGTGCCGATAGGGTTAATGTGCCAACACCTCTGTCCTGGCGAGAGACGTCCATGGGGAGACGATCCCACTTCTGCCCAGGTTTTGCAAGAGATGATGATGTCTGTGGGACACAGAAAAATGCTAAGACTCCATAAGAATGACTGCCTACTGGAAAGGAAACACCGGGAATAATAATGATAATAATAATGATGATGATGATGATGATGATGATGATGATGATGATGATGATAATAAAAATACTGTGTATGTATACATATATATATATATATATATATATATATATATATATATATATATATATATATATATATATATATATATGTAGGTCTTTGGTAATTCAGGTTTTCTCCCACGTAAAATTGGAAGTATCTTGGCGATGTTTCGTCGAAGTCTCATTCGTCATCTTCAGGCTGGTGTTTACAGCTTCGTGCTGTAATGACGAATGAGACTTCATGGAAACGTCGCCAAGACACTTCCAATTTTAAGTGGGAGAAAATTCGAACAAGACCTACATACAAACACCCGCGAAAACCTCAGAAAACAAATATATATATACATACATACATACATACATACACACACATGCACACACACACACAAAGAAAGCTCAAGAGGAAAACTGGATTTCACCCTGAGTTTCATCTTCTCCACCTGGAAAATTCCTGAAAAACTCCTATGGAGAGATTAAAAGAGTAATTTTACACCTCCACCTACCTGTAAAGGCATTTAAGGAGACGCACACCCAGGCAAGGCTAGGCAGAAGAAAAACCAGTTAACCGAAACGCTTGCGCCTAATCCCCAGAAGGAGTTCCAGGGAGAACAAAACCCTTAAGTGGTGAAAACTTGGGTGAAAGGCACAGCAGGCTGAGGAGCCCCGTGGGGCTCCCCGTGACTTTCGTTTCTCACCCAGGACCGTTTCACAACTTCTTGCAGGCTTTAAGTCAAGTGAGTTGAAAAGGCAACCTGCCCACATCCCAAGCCAGCATCCAGGTATGACCACGGTTGCGATTTGCGAAGGCCCCGTTGTCCTCGCTCAGCCAATTTTTCCCGTTAAACTCTTTAAAACAAACAAATCAAACCCATCTCTGAACATCTTCCTCCCCAAGGTCACCAGCTTCATATCCTCAACCTTCAAGGGATATTCCCTGGTCCTACAAGGATACTCCACAGGAAAGAACCTGTCCTCGGGGGAGCTTGAGAGGCTCCATCAGAAAGAAAGCAAAGTTTCACATGTGGTGGATCGGCCCCAAAACAAAACAGTATTGGAGTAAGATTAAATTACAATTGGAAGAAATAACCAAACAACCTATTGAGATGAAACCGGAAACTATTAGGAATACTCCCAGGGTCTTATGAAAAAAACCCCACAATATTTAATCATCCATTTTATCACAGCAGCAAGAATAATATGCACACAGAATTGGAAAAACAATAACATACCGACCGAAGATAATTTGATTAGAGAAGTCTTGGAATGTGCAGAAATAGATAAACTTACAAAGGAGACACAAGAAAAAGAAGAAACAGACTATTATATAGTGTGGGAGAAATGGTATGAATGGCTAGAGGAGAGAGATAAAAGGCAAGAAAAGATCAAATAAGGAAGATATAGGAGAAGAAATGTAACAACAAATAAGGGGAAGCAGAAAAAATGTAGTGTATAGAAATGAAATTGGATACACTGTTATTTATATGTATATATGTAAATAAATTAATATTAGACTTGTATGTATAAAGGATACATTGAAATAAGGGAGAAAAAATGGACAAGAAATGATTAACTGTTGTGAAATTGTTGGAAAGAAACTATTTTTTAAAGATTCTTTTTTTGTTTTCTTGAAAAATGTTTAATAAAAAATATTTTAAAAAAGAAAGAAAGAAAGCGAAGTTTCAATTCTGTCAAAATTAATATTTGGGGAGGGGGAAAGACACTGGGATGGTAGGAGCTGAAGTCTACACATCTCAGATGAAATGGAGCAGTGTTTTTCTTTTTACATTTTTATTTTTATTATATAAAATACAAAAAAAGAAGAAAAGAAAATAGGAAATTAAGGGAGGGAAAGGGAACAGGGAAAGGGGGTGTGTGAAATACAAAATTCAGAACCCTAAAAAGAAAGAAAAGGGGACATTGACTTCCAACTCTTCCTAGCAAAGTACAAGATAAACACACTCCAGCCTCAACTTTTTGCTTTTACACATTAATATATAACTAGCAATTTCTATAAGACCAAATCTTTTTTTTTCCTTCACAAGCACCAATTCCAGAAGGGATATCCAAATAAGAACACATTTTCCTCTTTAAATCGAGTGAGCAAGATAACCATTCCTGCTTTATCTTCCTTGCTATGGAAATAGCGTGTATTTCTATTTGCCCCTAATAATCTTTATGAACTGTCCACCATTTTTATTTACAAAATAGAATTATTGAATCTGTCACCTGCACCTCTATAACTATCTGGTTTGGTTCTGCAACCCAACAAGACAGACACAGACTTCAGAAGATCGTTAGAATTGCAGAAAAAATAATGGCTACCAACCTGCCTTCCATTGAGGACTTGTATACTGCACGAGTCAAAAAGAGGGCTGTGAAAATATTTACAGACCCCTCGCATCCTGGACATAAACTGTTTCAACTCCTACCCTCAAAACGACGCTATAGAGCACTGCACACCAGAACAACTAGACACAAGAACAGTTTTTTCCCGAAGGCCATCACTCTGCTAAACAAATAATTCCCTCAACACTGTCAAACTATTTACTAAATCTGCACTACTATTAATCTTCTCATCGTTCCCATCACCCATCTCCTCCCACTTATGACTGTATGACTGTAACCTTGTTGCTGGTATCCTTATGGTTTATATTGATATTGATATTATTTCCTGATCGCTTATTTGTACCCTCTGACTATCATTAAGTGTTGTACCTTATGATTCTTGATGATCTTTTCTTTTATATACACTGAGAACAAATTCCTTGTGTGTCCAATCACACTTGACCAATAAAAAATTATGTTCTGTTCTAAATGTATTGTATTCTTTCCAATTCTTTGGCCTAAAAAAAAAAAAAGATGGAGCAGTAATTTTCCTAAGAAGCCACCATGCCAGGCGAGACCGCCATTTTGTGAGCCTCGTAGGGTCCCATTTTCCTTTTCTCTTCCCACCTGGTAGCCCTTCAGCAGGAGCCTCTGGGCCCTTAGACTGGGATGGTTGGGGCGCCCTATTGCCCCACCTCAGCCCAGTCCAACGGGAAGGACTTAGGCAAACACATTTGAGCAATTTATGGGTCAGGGCAGGGAGTCGGCAAAGTGGGTGGAACGGGACAGATGCCTTCTGCTGTATGCATATTCAGTCTCCAAGGACCAGTATTTTGCCCTGGAGCATTCTTGAGAATAGAGATGGTGCTGCTAATGGTTTTAATATTTAATCCTGTCCATCTAGTAAGATAGTAAGCCAAAAGTATTGCAGCAAGACCTCGCTGATGTGACTTGGTCCATTTTTGTAACGAAACATGTTGATAAAAGACGAAGAGAGGTCTGGACGAGGCAGAATGCTGAGCTTGGATGCCCTACTAATGTCTGATTGAAGGAACCTGCACAATGAAGAACGGTTGCAGAAACTGGGGATGTCTAGTTTAATGAAAAGAAGGATTAGGGGTGACATGATAGCAGTCTTCCAATCTCTCAGAGGCTGTCCCAAAGAAGAGGGAGTCAAGCTATTCTCCAAAGCACCTGAGGGTAGAACAAGAAGCAATGGGTGGAAACTAATCAAGGGGAGAAGCAACTTAGAACTAAGGAGAAATTTCCTGACAGTTAGAACAATCAATAAGTGGAACGACTTTCCTGCAGTTGTGAATTCTCCAACATTGGAAGTTTTTAACAAGTAGTTGGATAACCCTTTGTCTGAAGTGGTGTAGGGTTTCCTGCCTGAGCAGGGGGTTGGACTAGAAGACCTCCAAGGTCCCTTCCAACTCTGATATTGTCTTGTCTTGTATATATTATATCATATTATATCATATCATATCATATTACGAGGAAATAGAGACTGCTCAACCCTTGGAGTTGGAAGTCTTCCAAGACCCATGGAGGTCCTCAGCAGCCCCTCCTGACCTAAGCCATACCCTGAATCCTGGCCTTCCTCTTTAAAACAGGAATCAGTCCAAAGGTGCAGCTTTACAATCCCTCCTGAAGGGATTTCCCCGCTTCACTTGGGATTTCCTTCTCCAGGACTGCTGTCCTGCCTCTTTTGTTTCCACCTCATTTCTGGTTGCTACCAAACCAAAATTCTAACTCCTGAAATAAACACCAGCCAGAGCTTCAAACTGCGAGAAACGAAGACGTTTGCTGCTACGTGGGAGCTGCGTTCAGGGGATATCAGAAACCACTTTGCATCTGGTGCGGGAGGGAGGGGGGAGAAGGTAAAGCTAAAGACTTTATGAAGTCACGGCCAAGCACTGTTCTAAATCCAGGTGCCAGAGAAGAGGAAGCCACCAAGCTGTAGTCAAACCTTCCCGGGGAAGCCTGCAAATAGCAGTGGTTATATATAGCTCTTGAGCCCCTGTTGTAAATAGCTCAAGGTTTATTAATACACACAGGAAATCTTAATTACTTTGACGGTGCTCTCCGGGAACAAGCGGCAAGTGGCATTTGCTGCAACCTTAAAACTTCATTGTACCAAAGGTGCTTTTCTTCCAAGAGGCAACTGGACTTTCTGGCTTTTCCTTTGAAGACGTTTCGCTTGTCATCCAAGAAGCTTCTTCAGCTCATCCAAGAAGCTTCTTCAGTGACTTGAAGAAGCTTCTTGGATGAGAAGCGAAACATCTTCAAAGAAAAAACAGAAAGTCCAGTTGCCTCTTGAAAAAAGCACCTTTGGGACAACCAGGACCTGGAGGGCTGAGAATCTCCATAAACTTAACTTAAAGTTCATTCGAGACACTCCAAGGGTCTTCTCCAATGTGCAACATACCTTGATTCCTGAGAAAGGGCTCTTGTAAATTCAGTTACCAGTGTTTCTCAACCTTAAGAGCTTTCCAATGCCTGGATTTCAACTCAGAGGATTCCTCAGCCAGTATGCTAGGAACTGAAGTCCAGGCATTTTAACATGGTCAAGTCAGCCCTACACGGACAGAGCTCCAGTTTGGATCATTAAGCTGAGTTTGCTTCCTCACGACTTCATTGCTAATTCTTGGAGGTAGGGATGGTTGTGGTTTCCTGTCAGGCTACCGTGAGAGGCAGTATTTTTGATCCAGGAACTCTCTGTTGTTACCCAGGCCCAGGTAGGTAGTAGGAAACTCAGTCAGTGTAAAAACAAACAAACTTAATTCGAACAGCTGAGAATTACTTCATTCTCAGCGTAGTTCAACTAAACTAAAGCAAATTCCTCCCAACATAAATTCCTCAGTCCAATCACCAACCTTGGTCCAATTCAGCAAATTGCCAAAGACCTTTCTTGGCAAAAGTTCAGAAGACACCGATAGAAAATAAATGCAAGAAGATGAAGCTATCAACGTTGTTTTCCAGCAAAGAGCCCAAACGCTGTTGCTGGTCTTTTAAGCCTTATGGGAGGGGCCAATCACCTCTTGGCCCTATACCTGAGTTGTCCTCTTTGCTTGAGCTGCTCTTGCCTTCTGGCAGCTCTTCTCATTCTCATTAGGAACAGGCTTCTCCTGTTCCTCTGCCTCACTACTGTCAGCCTCTGGAGGCTCCGGAGTCCACTCATCACTCCCCAATGGCCCTGGCCCCACCTCAGTCTCTGACGCAGAGCCCTCATCCGGGCCTTCCCCAGCCTCCAGGACTGGCCCATGCTCTTCCTCAACCTCATCGCTGTCCAAGTCCGTTGCCAGCTCCGCAGGCTGCTGGCGGACCACAACACTCTCAAGACAGGCTGGGATGAATGGATTTGATCCACTCCTGGCTTTTCTTGGAGTAGATCCAGAGAAGTCAGTGGGATTCAAGTGTTAATTCAATTCTACTTGATTTATATCTGGCTCTGCTTCGGGTATGATTCAAGCTGTCTGCTGTTTATCCCTCAAGATCTAGTGCTGCTACTAACCATGCTGGGTTTTCTTCTTTGCACAAGTCATCCTTTTGCGCCCTGTGTAAGATTTCGTCATTCACTTGTACTGCCACTCCTGAATTTTGGGCCTGAGTTTTGGGACAAACTGGTCGAGTTGACCTGAAATGTATTTTTCTTTTTGCATTGTCACAATACATCCTGAAAGATGCCTCTCCCTTTGGTTCCGTGAACTTTGATAGCATTCCGGTTTCTGCCCTCGTGTCTGAGCTGCCTCCAGCTCAGGTGAGCCCGTGAGATGTGCTGGCCTGGCCTCACCTGCCCAGGTCAGCTTTGCATTTCACGGCCTGGGGTCTGACTGAGATTCAGAACCGTTGAAGTAACATCAGTTGCCCTGTTGCTGTTTTTATTGTGGTTTTCAAGCAACTAACCAGTAGGCAAAGGGTACCTGGATAGGAGTTGGGTTTTGTTTTGTTTTAAAACGTTGAAAGATGAAATCACGGCACAAAAAGAAACGAGAAAAAAAAAGAAGCAATGAGAAAAGACATACGTCGACTGTGCTGTTCAGGAAGTCCTTGACTTACGACCACAATTGAGCCCAAAACGTCTATTGCTAAGCGAAACATTTAAGCGAATTTTGCCCCATCTTACAATCTTTCCTGCCACAGTCACTAAGTGAATCTGCCTTCCTCACATTGGCTTTGCTTCTCAGCATTTCACAAAAGGTGATCACATGACCCGGGGGCGTTGCGACCGTCAGAAATCGGAGTCAGTTGCCAAGTGCCTGAATTTTGATCACAGAATCGTGGGGATGCTGCAACGGTCATAAGTATGAAAAACGGTCGTAAGTCAGTTTTTCAGTGCTGTTGTAACTTTGAACGGTCACTAGATGATCTGTTGTTAGTCAAGGACTATCTGTACATCCTTTGTTCCTATCGCTGGTCCTTTGATCTGAAAACTTTCTCCCCCTTTGAGAAGCAATTGTAAGGAAACTGCAGCTCTGACCTTCTACATTTTTCTTGGGGGGGGGGGAAATGTATGTGGGATTTAGCCTTGACAACTTCAAAAGGTTAACAACGAGGTGTAAACTGGTTTGGTTAAGAGGAAGCAGATAATGAAGGTTATGCTTGTTCTCCTGCTGAATGGATCCTAATTGTTACCTGTGTTGAATATGGAAAGACCAGGGCAGGCACACCCAGAGAGAGAGAGAGAGAGAGAGAGAGAAACAGGGACTAGCTCCTTGCTCAAAAGCTCAAATAAGCAACCAGCTTACATTATAAATTGGACCAGGGAGCTTTTTTCCTCAACACAAGCAGCCAGAAATCCCTTAGGTGGCAACTCTGCCTTTCAGCGATACAGAGTCAAGATAATTTACTGGCAGCACCGTCGTCAATCCCAATGTTTTAGCTTCTAATAACCGGAAAAAGAACTTCTCGGATGGCTTTGCCCTGCCAGAAAAGCATGGAGTTTCTCCCTGAATCACCTTTCAAGAGACACCAGCTGTGGATGGTGCAGGTTTTATTTTGGGCCTAAAAGAAGAGAAGATAACGGTGGTTGGTTTTTCCAGAAAAGCTCATTAGAATTCTTCTTCTTCTTCTTCTTTTTTTTTAAAGAAACCTGAAAGGTGAGGTTTTCTTTTCTACTTGCTTTATTTATAATTGATCCTTAAAACAGGCAGAGCAAGTCCCAATATTCCTTCCAGTCTAAAGATCAAACTCCTGGAAGAGGAAAACCATTAGCAGCAACATCTTATTTGGTATCGTAAGAAAGATGAGTAGGAAAGAGACAGTAATCCTGCAATAACAAGGAAAATCCTTTTGCAGATAGACGTTTCTATATTGGCTTATAGAAGATGACACACTTCAGCTTGTGTGAAATCCACTTCGTTTTTTGCGACACGGACAACTTACATTCCTTTTATCAGCCAACTTTGGAAGTGCATGTTTATGAACGTTTACGAACCGAGGGCATAGCTCGTAACCAATGAAACTCATTATTTGTTACACCATCCAGGAAGTGAGATGCAGGGTTTTAGTCCTTTGGTATCATCCGTGGATGGCTTTGTTTGTGTGGATTGCTGAATGCAACGCGTCTTTGTGTCTTTGCAAGGTGTGTTTCTGGAGTTCAGCAAACAGTGAGATTTCTGCTTTCTGGACCTGGAAGGTTTTTTTTAAACCAGGAAGCAGAGGGTTGGGTGTTGTGTTTTTTTTTTAAAGAAAGAAATAAGGCCAACCAGCTATGAAAAAAGACTTGTGGCCACACCCAAGAATTAATGCTATCAGAATCAGTTTCTCCACCTATACTGTTCTTAAGAAAGAAAAGAATTGGCAACGCATCAGATCTATTCTGTCCTTGCAGCCAATTATAGCAGGTTCCTGACAGCATAAAATGCGGCAGGAACATTTTCATCCACGCTTTGGACAAAAAGCTCAAAGGTCATCTTAAGAAGAGGCCATCCAACAGTCCAGGTATGAATTGGCACCAGAGCACCACCGTTCAACTGAGCGGGCTGATCGTCTCCCTCTTCGGTTGGGTCTTGTCATGCGTTACGACTTACGTGCCTCTCTGGAAGAGCCTCAACTTGGAGTTAAACGACCTTGAGATCTGGAACATGGGGCTTTGGCAGACCTGTATCAGTCAAGTGGTCCTGCAGTGTGAAAACTACGCGTCCCTCCTGGCCCTGCCTTTGGAGATCAAGGTTTCCAGGGTTCTGATGGTCACTTCCAACGGACTGGGCTTCCTGGCCTTCTCTTTGGCTCTTCTGGGATCAAACTGCCTGAAGACAGGTGACCCAAGACAGAAGAGATACTTGGGGATTACAGGCGGCATTCTCTTCTGTATTTCTGGAATGACAACTCTTGTTCCCATCTCCTGGGTCGCCTACAACACGGTGCAAGACTTTTGGGATCCAACCCTACCAGATGTCGTCCCAAGGTGGGAATTTGGTGAAGCCCTTTTCCTGGGCTGGTTTGCTGCATTTTTCCTCCTGTTGGGTGGCTGCCTTGTAATCGGTGCTGCCTGTTTCCTAAAGGCCCCGAAGGCACCCAAGAGGCTGGCAATCCACCACAAAGCGGAGATAGCCACGCTCGCCATCCAGCATCCACATCCGTCCCCTAAAAATGCAGACCTTGTCATCTGACGCACTTCCCCCGAGCACCTGGATCCCGCCTGGAATGGGACAATGGTTTGACGTGTGGAACATTTAAAGAGTTAGAGTTTAGATTTCTGCAAAGGATGGCTTGGGAAATAACACTGACAAGGGACAACCCAGCATCCTGTTGTGTAGCTTGTTCTCCATTAAGTGCAAATTAGAAATGTATTATTGAGTATGTCCTATTCAAGGGTCCATGAGGGTCCTGAATCTACTCTTATGCAGAAGACGATGCTTTCTCCCCTCCCTGCCCCCACCTTTAATCTTTTGGAGAAGCATGACGTAAAAAAGACCCCGGCTGAATGATGGAAGGAATGTCAGTCAAGGAGGATAGAATGTCTGCAAAATAAAGGTCCGTTCAAGAAGCATTGTTAGGCTTTAAAAAGCAATTAAGCGCTTACAAGAAATTGGAACTCTCTTACTTGGCATAAGAGACAGATCAGGAATCTTGGGCAGAGACTCTGGGATACTCGGATAATCGTTTCAGAAGGGGGTAGAAGAAAGTAATCCGCAAGCCAAGCCACTAGGTGGGCTTCCACGGAGGAATTCAGGAGCCAGCCTTGTTTTGTTCAGCCAACTGTCCTTTCGAATAGCTTTAGCATTTGAGGCCTTCTTAAGGCAACATCTCCTCAGCAGGGGACACAACAGCTGGATTGTTGCGCCACCATTTTTGATAGAAAGGTCACGTCGGAAGAGTTTCCAACTTCAAAACAGTTCTAGAGTCAACCTTCTGCAATCGGAGGCATGCGCTGGCAGACCGCCAGCTTCTTTGGGGATCGCAGCCAGAGGTGATGGAGCAATTTATTTATTCCCCGAATCTAAGGAAATTAAAGGGGTTGTTGGTTTTTGTGTGTGTGAAATAACTGCCACGGGTGGCATACCTTGAGGCTTCAGAATTACTGCTGAAAATTAGGAGAAGTTGTCTGTAGTTTTCAGGGATACAAACAAAACCACAAATATCTTTAAATAGGGTAATATTTATTGCACTTCGAAACCAGAAATTTGATTAGATTTGTATTTCCCATCTCAATTTGTTAGCATTCTAATAAAAACAGATTGCTTTAAAAGATCTTGAGGGAAAAATATAACCATTAAAAATTTGACTTATTCAACTTGGTTTTGTCCTGACTTCAGTGCATACTTTGCCAATACTACCCTGGTAATTAAACTTCAGTGATTGACGTTCAAAAAATTATTTGGGGGAAGGAACAAGGAAGCGGCTTCCAATCTCGGCCTTCTGCTGGTTCTGCAGTCCTGTCCTGCTCCCCTGGCACAAATGCCAGTGCTCAAACCAACAGCCAGGGCTACAGCTGCATGCCAGGTGGATCACCCCTAAGAATGGGTGAGCCACTAAGAGAGCAGAGGGACTGCTAACATGCGCATTGTCTCACTGCGAGTAAACCTTGTTTACAATTAAGGTTCCTTCACCCAGATCTATCTTACGTGTTATTTAACCCCCTGCCGATGCCCGAACTTGCTGTACTTGACGGTCAGCAAGGGTCAAATGCCCCTGGCCGGTATTTTCCATGCAGTCCTCCTCCCAATTAATTGCACCATTCATGGAGTCCAGCGGTGCCGTATTAACACATCGGGAGATCAGCACCTGTGGCAGGTGCCTTTAAAAAGTTCACGGGGTCCACACAGAATGCGCTCAAGAAGCCCCTGAAACCACTGGCCAGGTAAAGCGCCAACTTGGCAAAATGGAATTGTCTATATACAACGCTTAGTGTAAAATGGCAGATTTCTCCTAAAAATGCTCCCCACAAGCTCCTTGCAGGAACTAAAGTCAATAATTAACAAGTGGGTGTTCCAAAATCCATACCTGCATGCAACTAGGGCATGTCCTCCGAGACCCCCACCCCTGCCACCTCTTTCCTAGACACGCACAGCTTTTTGGGCGGAAGGTGGAGTCTTTCGGCACAGCCCCCCCCCACTCCCTTGAGGATCCTTCCCCAGAGTCGTCTGGCAACCGGATTCCACTCCTGGTGGGAGGGTGGGGGGGGCTCAGGGGGTCTGCAGGGCTTGAGCCGAGAGAGCTGGCCGCTCTTATTTCACAGCCACCACTGAGGCCCTGTGAATGGACTCCATCACAGCTGCGAATCGGCTGCAGAGGTCGTAGGGAGAGTTGGGGCGGATCTTGGGGGGCTCCTTGAGAACGACCCCTTCTGGGGAACAATCCAGCAGGCGGGGCAGGAACTCACCCAGCTTCATCTGCAACTTCTCTGCAGGAGAAGAAAGAGAAAATTATGGACCACCGGCAAGCTTGTTCCCTTCCGAGCAGCTTCTCAGTAGCTCCATTGTAAGATGGAGGAGATATCTCAGGTCTGTCCCTCAGGTTTGGCAGGAGAGGGAGGGTCTGCTGCAGGCCCCTCTGCCAAAGAGCTTCCCCTAGGCCTAGAGGAACCTGGAAGGAGGGTCTTTTCAGCCGTGGCTCCTGCCCTCCTCCCGTCAGCCCCAGCCCAGGCAGCAACCTCGGAGATCCCCTGGGGAGCTTGTGAGGTAACCATTTTGTCTTTGGGTGGTTTTTATTCTCCCACAATCTTGGCTTTCTTTATGATTAATTCTTTTAATGGTTGTCGTATTGTTTTAGCAGGGGCGGTTGTATGTTACCCAGAGTTGTGTTTGGCATGTTGGGCAGCTCACATAAATTTCTACCTAAATAAATAAATAAAAAATACAGCAGCTTAAGGTTCCAGGTGACCTTCTTTTCTTTAGCTCTTTTTTGTTCCCAAGAATAAGCCTTTCCCTCGGGCAGAACCACCTGGCCTCCCAGCTCTGGGATTTCTTCTCTCAGGCTTCTCTTGAGAATACTGGATGGGCTGCTGCATTTTTGATGGCTCTGGATCGCCAGGGTCAGCTTGCTGCCACGCAAATGGAGTAAACGGTAGTCTCCAGGATGCGCAAAGGTAGCGCCTTAACCACTTCAGGCCACAGAGAATGCTTGCTGCAACTCCTCACCAAGAAGCAAGCTCAGGCATGCCCCTTCCCTCAACCGAGGAAGGTGTTGAAACTTGCTTGCACTGGAGTAACTATCAGTTGACAAGCTTCTCCTCTTAAAGTCACAGAGAACTCCAGAGAACTCGTGATTTGAATCTATCCAGGATATAACCTGGTCCTCCAGAGGGAAATTCAATCTTTATTTTATTTATTTTATTTATTTAAATTTTTATACCGCCCTTCTCCCGAAGGACTCAGGGCGGTATAATCTTCCATCATCTTCTAAACGAGCTGCTTTTATCAAAGAAAATACACCCAGTTTTATTGCTGCTTGGAAACTGCTTCTAGACGTTGTGCTCGAGACAGGAAAAAAATATGAAAACCTGATTTGCTGATAGGTTTGTTGCGATAGAAACGGCTAGTGTAGTCCAAGCATGCAAAACTAAAAAACGGAAGCTGAAATATCATTTACCTTTATTCTACTGCGCTAAAAAGAATTGGAGGTTAATGCTTTTCTTTCTGTTGTTTCCTATTTACACTTTGCACTCTCCTGGTCCCCCCCTTTCCCATTATCCTACTATCGTTATTTTTACTTGCATTTTGATAACTTTAATAAAATTCTATATACACTAAAAAAAACAAACCCACCATTGCAATGTGGAGGAATGAGTGGAGAGACCAGTAGATCAAAGTCAAAGCGGATGTTTTCTTACAAGTACCAACAAACAGAGGCAACCAGAGCAGGCAGAAGAAAGTTGGTGTGGTGCCCAGGACACCTGTCTTACCACCCACGTCCTTTCCCAGGTAGGCGCACCAGCGGTTCCTCATGACTTCGATGGCGTCCAGGTCGTCTTTGGAGACGTGGTTGTTCATGATCAGGTGCATGCAGGGGATGATCAGCTCGTTCAAGACGCTCACCCCTTCGTCCACTTCCTTCCCGTCGTTGCTTTCGAAGAGGGCGGCTGCAGCGTCATTCAGCCTCTGCAGAAAACACCAGAGAGGCCCGTCCCAGCATTCAGATGGGACGTTTCAAAACAACCGATGCCTGGCTCTTTGGCCCAGCTATTCCTTTACTATAAAGCGTATTTCTCGACCTCGGCCACTCGGGAGACGGCTGGACTCCCAGAATTCCCCAGCCAGCCATGCCTCTGAAGGCCTGGAAGGCTGAGAAACACAGTACGGTTCGTGCGGCATTGGTAAGGCGGCTGGAGGATTCTGGGAGTTGAAGTCCAGCCATCAAGAGAACCGGTTACATGCAGAATCTGTTGGGGAGGGCTAAAAAACAAAAAAGGAAATAGCCGAAAGAATGACCCCAAAGTTAAACGGGTGTTCTAAAGTCCTAAATTTTCAACAACTTCTAAATTCAGAGGGGCAGGCTGGGAGGATAACTATTTGCAGGCACTTGGTGTGAATTTTTAAAAAAAATACAGGGTAGTCCTCAACTTACCACAATTTATGTTGCTAAGTGAGAAATTTGTCAGGTGCGTTAGTCCCAGGGTGGTTAAGGGGGGAATCTGGTTTTCCCCACTGACCGACTCTGCTTGTCAGAAGGTCGCAAAAGGGGATCACGTGACCCCGGGACACGGCAACCGTCATAAACGTGAGTCAGCTGTCAGATTTCCAACTGTAAATCACGTGACCCTGGGGATGCTGCAAGAGTTGTAAGCATGAAAAGTGGCCGTAAGTCACTTTTGTCAGTGCCGTCGTAACTTTGAACGGTCAGTAAATGAACTGTTATAAGTCTGGGACTGCCGTACCTACAGCGATGGAAGGAGCATTCAGCAGTATCCCATTTTCAACATAAGCCTGAATGACAGCGAGCAGAATGATGAGAAAACCCTGGGGGCCCCCACCCACCCACCCACCCGCTTGAAGGAGGGGGAAGAAGGGGAAGGGTCCCGTGAATACCCACCAAGAGGCACTTCCTCCTGTAAAGAGCAATCAGAGAGGAGTCCGCACCCCGGCTGGTTCCTTTGGCCTGCAGGACGGTGTTGGTCTCGTAAGCGTACACCAGGTAGGTCAGGGCCTCACAGTATCTTTAAGAGGGCAAGAAAAGGGTGCAGGTGTGTCGTATCATCCAGTCATTGTAATGGACGGATACACACATATCCAGTCTCGGGTGGCCCACAACTGCTCCTCCTTCAGGCCATCCTTTTAATTTGGTTTATTCTAGAGCAGGGGTCTCCAACCTTGGCAACTTTAAGACATTTCCCCAGAAATGATGGGGAGCACAAATAACATAGGCACAAAACTGGAAACAGGAAAAGATACCAACAGATGAAGAAGTGATAGGGAAAGTTTTAGAGCAGGGGTCTCCAACCTTGGCAACTTTAAGCCTGGAGGACTTCAACTCCCAGAATTCCCCAGCCAGCTTTGCTGGCTGGGGGGTTCTGGAAGTTGAAGTCTGCCAGGCTTAAAGTTGCCAAAGTTGGAGACCCCTGTTCTAGAGGCAAAAGGCTTCATCAAGGGGTGTTTAACTGAAGTCAAGATGCTTTGGAATGTCTTCCTGTACTTAAAATCGCCAGAAATGTAGCCCTGTTTTGATCCGGTGACGAGTAGCGGAAACTTAAAATTAACAGCAGCAACTTCAGGGAGCCCTTCAGAAGCGCAGGAGGGATTTGAACAACCTGCCTCAATTCCCTGGTGAGAACACTCAGGGTGTTTTGAATCACACAGATTCAGCTTTCTGGACAAAACAGAACTTTATTCTTGCCTATTGAAACCGAGTCGTTTCTCCTCGGATGGTACAAAATTGTATCATGATTCGGCTTAAGTGCCCAAAACAGAGGCAGAGTGGCCCAAATCCAACATTCCCGATTTGTAGATGACTCAAGACGTGTCGGGACATGTTCACAACACTCTTGTCTGTCGAAACATCAACTCAAGAGGCCTGAAGCCTTGACCGATTCCGTCCTAAAATCCCCGCGGGTGAACTTACTGGTTTTTCTGATAGAGCTCCAACCCCGTCAAGAGATAAATGGACACCTTGCGGAACAAGCTGTAGTCTTCGTGCCATTTCTGTCCAGAAACAGTAAATACAAGTTTGGTTGTTGTTATGTTCGACTCCCCACCCCTCCCCCTCCCCACCCCCGCCTCCTGGTGCTTCTGCCCTGCCGCAGCCTCCCGTGTGGTGTCCCCGAGTCAAGCCAAGCAACAGGAGAGGTCGATGATTCGATTTAGATGCGTCCTGGGGCTAAAGGTAAGCTAATGGATATGCGTAAAGAGCACCTCAAATGCTCTGTTATTTCAACAGAGCAGGCTGGGGACCAGAGAATCAGGAGCTGGTCTGTTTTTCACAAAAGCTGTGCGTGTGTGCCCGTGTGTGTGTGTTGAAAGTCAGGCCTTCTCACCTTGTACTCTTCCATGTCTACCTCATCTGGGCCAATTCCTTTCAGCTTTTCTCGTGCCACCTTCATAATGCTAATCGACCTGTTTCCCAGAACCGAGAGAAAGAACACTGTGAATCCAGGTGGTGAGGCATCTAGACAGACATTTTCAATTTAATTTGCTTCCATCAAAACTGAGGTTTCCCAGCAACTCCCCCAATACCTGGAACCCGAAGATGGTTCCTTTAGCTCTCTCAGGGGCGTCCTAACCCTGAGGAAACATCTGCAAGCAAACCGCCAAGCTCAGGGAGCACCAAGGACGCCACAGAGTTCAACCACGAGCAACGTATTGTCTCCTCGCGTCCCTCTCCACCTGCTCTGAACCAACCTTTCATCGTAGCTGAGGTTCTTGTCTGCGAACTGCTCCAGGAGGGTCCGTTCCACCACCTGCTTGGGGGCATTGTTCTGCAGCAAGTAAACCAAGACGTGTTGAAGGCGGGGGTCATTCTGGGGTGTTGGGCTCTCTCGAGACAAGGAGTACAGCCTGGAATATTCTTCACGGAATGCCTGGGGAAGCCGGTGGTTGAAACGCTTAGCATTTGAGCTCAGGGGTCTCCAACCTTGGTAACTTTAAGCCTGGTGAACTTCAACTCCCAGAATCTTCTGGGAGTTGAAGTCCACCAGGCTTAAAGTTGCCAAGGTTGGAGACCTCTGTTCTAGCTTGTTATGAATCCATGATACAGATTCTCCCTTTGTTTTGCAGCCGATTTCAAGGGGATGGAGGCTTCTTTGCCCCTGACGTGCTAAGACTGTAGAGCAGGGGTGTCGAACACAAGGCCCACAATGGGGTCGGATTGGCCCACAGGGCCGTCCTGGGAAAAGTAAGGGGTTGGCCCCGTGTTGCTTCGGCCCGGTCTACCCAATGCAAAGAGGAAACATGCCAGCAGTTTGTGGAGTTGCGTCAAGTTGGCTGCGCCCGTCCAGCTGGCCATGCTCAGCCGCCCCCCCCCCCACCTATCCCCGCATTGAGCCCTGATGAGGCCCTCAGTGAAATTGAGTTTGACACCCCTGCTCAAAGGAACCTGCTGGATGTGCCAGAGGAAGCAAGACCGTAGAATGAACAAACATCCTAAATATTAAATCAGTTCCAGTCATAAAGTGATTACTGCTTCAGTTGATCTACAATAGCTCTTTTTAGCTCACTGTTTGTTTTTTGGGGGTGTTTTCCTATTTTATTGCTCTTCCGTGTTGATCAGAGAAGCATAGATGGATTCTAAGCAGTGGTGGGATTCCAATAATTTAACACCCGGTTCTCTGCCCTAATGATTTCTTCCAACCACCAGTTCACCAAACGGCTCAGAAAGTTAACAACCGGTTCTCCCGAAGTGGTGCGAACCGGCTGAATCCCACCACTGATTCTAAGGGTCTAGAATTCCTACAGTTCACGGTCATTTCACCTGAAGGTGTATGTGATCTGGGACGAAGGAATAAACAATACATGACATTTCTAGCCGTGGAAAGGATTCCCACAAAGGAGTTGGGTAGCTCCCGCTTCCTGCTTTGACTCAAGAAGACTTCCAGCGTGCTGGCACTTCAGCTGGGAGGATGAACTTTTCCTAGTTAGAATTCTCAATAAATATGAAATGGGCTCGGATACCAAACAGAATCACTGCATTAGCCGGCAGAGCAAGTAATCGCCTCTTGAGGGAAGTCCTGTCTTGGATCCACGTTATTGGTCTAAAACTCTCTCCCTACAGGACAGTTCTGCACGGGGGAGAAAAGTACCCCTCCTGCAGAATCTGGATCCAGCTGGGCCCCTGGCCACCCCCTGCTTCTGCCTTCCATCCCATTCCAAGACAGGAAAAGAGGAAACAAGGAGACAGGCCCCTGACCCAGAGAAGAGACCTCATCCCTTGTGGAAAGAGAAAACAAGACCCGTGCGCTTAGGTGTAAAGTACTACCTTGACTAGCCCTGCTTCAGACCCATCGCGATCAAAGGTCTGGCGAGCTTTAGCAATGGCCAGGATCACCCCTTGCATGGCGGGGCTTAGCATCACCTGCCACAGAGAAGAGGAAAGAGGAAAGAAGAGAGAGGGAGGAAAGGCAAAGGCTGGATTGAAACAAGCGCTCCGTCATCCCCCGGGCAAAAGAACCAAATTCAGCTTAGGGAGGATATTGTTTGGGTGGGTCCCCATTTCCAGACCCTTAGAAAGTAACTGACAGAAGAGACTCTATAGCTCAGGGTTCAAATGTGGGGGTCCTTGGTACTCTCTGAGCTTGGTTGTAACCTTGCAGACATTTCATGACCCAACTAGGTAACATCATCAGTGCTACAAGGGAGTGGGGGATTGGACTTCTGCTACTGATGATATCACCTAGCTGGGTCATGAAATGTCTGCAAGAAAACAACCAAGTTCAGAGAGCACCATGGACCACACAGATAACCAAAAGCAATAAATAAGGAGCCACATAGCCTCTCCATACAGCACAACCACACCGTCAACCCTGCAGGGAACCTGGCTGAGGCCATGGTGGAGGCTTCAGGGTTGCCACGAAGCTGAAGAAGGGGCAGGGAAGGGCAGGGAAATAGCTAGATGGGGTTTTGTAGCCCAAAACAAGAAAGTTTTCCTGTGGGAACCAAGGACACTCCGACAGGTAGCTGACCAGGGGAGGAACGAAGTAACCAATCGAAGGGCCTTTGGTAGCTCAGACTGGTAAGTCAGTCTGTTATTAACACAGCTGCTTGCAATTACTGCAAGTTCAAGCCCCACCAGGTCCAAGGTTGACTCAGCCTTCCATCCTTTATAAGGTAGGTAAAATGAGGACCCAGATTGTTGGGGGCAATAAGTTGACTTTGTATATAATATACAAATGGATGAAGACTATTGCTTGACACAGTGTAAGCCGCCCTGAGTCTTCGGAGAAGGGCGGGATATAAATGCAAATAATAAAAAAATAAAACCAAGCAACCGGCCAGCACCCTGATTGGACAGCGTAACCAGTGACTTTGGGGGAAACTTTTACTTTTTAATCAGGTGAAAGCCGCGTGAACTTTCAGAGTCAGCTTTCGCCACTTGCGCCAATATGATGCATCCCATAAATTGTTCTTTGAGGAATCTACCTGCCTCTCAAGAGTTCGGCTTTCTAGGGGTGGCATGACTTGGAGCACTGACACACATTTTACAGGCAGACCCGGCTGTGCTGCCTGTTTGTGTGTCCGTTGTGTGTTGATAACCAACCACCAATAGTGCTCCATGGGAAAGGAGAGGACGTTTCGAAGGGCGGCTGGGGTTTCCCCGCTTTGAGAAGCAGGCCGTCAAAAACCGAACGGGCATTGTGACCAGTCCCTCTCCTCCCAGAGATGGTACCTCCTCGTTATAGCCATCCGCATCCGATCTAACTAGGATCTTCCCCACACTGGGAATCTCCACTTCCGAGACTTGCGAGCTGGGCGGGGCAGAAGGTTCCCTCCGCTCCGCTTCCTGGGGCTCTTCTGCCTGCGGTGTGGAGCCGGCTTCCTCTGAGGGGGCCTTCTCTGCATCTGCCTCCTTGGGCTGTGGCAGCACCGGTGGGGGGGGGGAGAGAGGAGGAGAGGGAGGAGGAGGAGGAGGAGAAGGGAGTAAGAGGAAGGCAAGAGGCGCAGCAAGAGAGGCCCAAGGAGGGCAAAAGGCTCAGCAGGACAGGTGGAAAGAGGACCGCCAACAATGACCCTCACCTGGTCAAGAGCAGCCGTGATGCCATCCTTCTCGTAGACGTCGGCCGTCTTGGCGATGGCTTGGGCAGTCTGCTCCTTGGCCATGACGGCGTGCTCGGAGGAGAGGGAATGCGGCCCACACTCGCGGGGGAAGGAGTGTTCTAGAAGGAGAAAGGGCCCGGGGGGATTACGCTTTCCCAAAGGGATTACGGGGAGCTGTTGAGGTTGGCAGGACCCAAATCTGCAGCTAAAGGATGCTGGCATTTCTAAAAGCTGAATGGGGGAGCTTCCAGAAGACTGGCAGGAGAAAAAAAAAAGGAGCTACTAAACAGCACCCACATTTAGCTCAGGGAAGATTCAGGGGATATCAGAGAAAAATCTAAATTTAGGAGCCCACCCCAGCTAGGACCCACTACAAGGACCATTAGGGTCGCCTCCATTTTACCCATATAGAGTCGATGAGGACCTTCCGATATGTGGGGCTTCTCCTACTGGAACCAAGGCCACAACCTCTGTGGAGTTTAGAACCCTTGCAGTGCTTAGTCTCTTGCTGCAACCCCAGATGTAGGCAAGCTTGCCACACCAGAAGGCCGCTCTAGGACAGGGGCCTCCAACCTGGGCCACTTTAAGCTTGGCGGACTTCAATTCCCAGAATTCCCCAGCCAGCTTGGGAGTCGAAGTCCGCCAGGCTTAAAGTTGCCAAGGTTGGAGACCCCTGCTTTAAAGGGTTAGAAAGTTCTTAGTGCTTTAATGTAACTCCACAAATTTAAAAGGAGAACGCAATAGAGGTAGTTTTCAGCACATTTTTGTGCTGAAAACGCCCTCGGCTTATACTCGGGTCTATACGGCTTATACTCAAGTTTTGTTTTTCTTTTTCACATTTTACCGGACTGAAGCCCTGCCGGTGCAGTGAGAGGGCGGGCGGGGAGCCGCCAGCCTTCTCAGCTGAGGGAGGAGGGTTTCCAACCGTAGGTGCCTCATTTCCACCTCGGCTTATACTGAGTCCCAGTTTACCCCAGTTTTTGGGGTAAAATTGGGGACCTCGGCTTATACTCGGATCGGCTTATATTCGAGTATATACGGTAACTCCACAAATTTAAAAGGAGAACGCAATAGAGGTAGTCCTCTTTTAATGACCCGTTGTTTAGCGACTGTTTGAAGTTGTATTGGACCCTCCCAAAGGTTACTTATGACCCGATTTTAAGAGTTTTGGACAGCTGCACACCCCCTGCAGTCACATAACATTCTGGGAATTGAAGTCCGCCAGGCTTAAAGTTGCCAAGGTTGGAGACCCCTGCCCTAGGACATTTGAGGGGACCACAACAGAGAACCCAAAACAGATGGAATGGGCCCACAAATGTGTTTCTCTTAGCCCGGTCAAACTTTTTTGACGCTTTTTTCCCATGATTAACCCTTTCCCGGCCTGCAATTTCAACTCCCTGCTTGCTGGTGTCAGAAGACGAAGGCAGAACGCCTTTCCCTTTCCTCACCTTGACTTGAGTCAGAAGGTGAGTTTTGGGGCTCCAGGTGTTCAGAGGATTGCTCCCTCTGGGCCATTTTGCTGGACTGCTCTTCCAGTTCGGCCATCTCCTGTTCTACCCGCCAGTTGTCTTCTTCGATGTAGCGCTGAAGTTCCAGGGGCAGCACTTCTACTTCTCTCTCTGGTTGTCCATCGTCATAAACTGCCAAAGAGAGATAAACAGAGGGGTCCTTGTTGGCCCATGTCTGAACAGCTCTTGGACAACAAAAGCAAGGCAGGTGGTTCAGGTTGGGAATTGCCCTTTTCCTCTTAGTAGGATGCTGTGGCCACAAGTTGCTACTAGCAGTCAGGATGGTTATATATTGTCTCCAGCATCAAAGACCAGTTGTCTTTGATGGGATTTGTGGTGCCTTGTGTGCACGTACAGGATCAAAAAGATGAAGGGGACAAAGACTCCCATCTCTTTCCTGCCTTTGAGACCCAATAATTTATGAACTTTATGTACATTTGTGACCTTCATGTCACTCTTGACTCCTGGCAATTGCATAGACAGATCCACCCAGTTTTCTAGGCAACGTTTTTGGATGGGGTTTGCCCTTGCCCTCTTCAACTGACCCCAGACTGCTTACCAATTCCTACATTTATTCCTCTTGGAACTGAACTGCTTCCACCCCAAATGTATGAGACCAGGATGGAGAGGGATTCTCCTTAACCTACACTCATTTCAATGCATATCCCCACAAAGGCAGGAGGCGTAAAAGAAGAGACCATGGTCCACTCTCAACCAACAAGACAACTTTTCTTAAACAGCCCATCTCAACTTATCCAGAGGCATCCGGCCCCCAAGAGGGAAGAGGCCTCACAAAGAACTGAGTTCAGATCCTCACCTGCTGCGAAGTGTGGCAGCTTTTTACTAACGTAAATGAGGCAGTAGGCGCTGACATTTTTTAAGCCGCCAAAAGAATCCCTTTCGAGTTCTTCCCAGGAGGATTCGGCCACGGCGATGTCGTTGTATTTAAGCCAGGTCTTTTGAGGCAGGCTGTAGATGTAAGTCCAGTAATGGCCGGCGTTGGCCTGGCCTTCATGGACCAACACAGCATGCAAGTGATAAGGGACCTGGAAAAAACACACACACAAACGCAGACGCCATCGGTTCTCGGGATTTATTTTTAGAGAGGTGAAGTAACATGACCACGGGAAGATTCGATGAGGCAAATTCTCAGCTGTCGTGCCTGTAAGAACGATCCATTCATATAATAATAATAATCAAGGCTTAGCACAGATTCCTTTCCTGGGGGAACTTTCCATGTTGGTAAGCAGGGCTGCAGAGACCACTGTGACCAGACCAGTCAGGTCCAGAGCCAGCCATCAACAACACGCCCAACCGACCGACATTCAACGGAAGCCGTTTGCCAGAGAGAACTCTTGCAACTAACAAGGCCTTGACGGGTGATCCTGTTGGGGATGGAAGAGCTCAATGCTGTATAATCCAAGCTCCTGTTTGCCATCTACTAAACCAG
Source organism: Ahaetulla prasina (assembly GCF_028640845.1). NCBI lineage: Eukaryota > Metazoa > Chordata > Lepidosauria > Squamata > Colubridae > Ahaetulla > Ahaetulla prasina. The sequence goes on along the minus strand of NC_080547.1, from coordinate 10,063,027 downwards.
AGGTCTCCAAACTTGGCAGCTTTAAGACCTGTGGATTTCAATTCCCAGAATTCCTCAACCTGACTGACTGACTGAGGAATTCTGACAGCTTGACCGGCTGAGGAATTCTGGCCGGTGAAGTCCACAAGTCTTAAAGTTGCCAAGTTTGGAGACCTCTGGACTAGAGAGAAAAGGCAGGAGCTCTCAAAAACCAAAACCAGGATGTTCCAGCTCTTCCATTAAAATGCCCAGCCTCTACAGTCTCTTTAGAGAGACAGCAGGGAACCAATCAGGCCAGTTACGATGCTCCGAAGTTCCAACTTGCATTTCAACACGTGGCAAAAAAACAGCAGGCAGGTACAAGTGCCTGTGCTTTAGCTATGACTGACATGAAACCATTTTTAAAAACAAGGTAAAATCATAGTTTGTAGGAGAATATGATGTCTGAATTCCCAAATTAAATCCCAGAAATTTAGTGTGAGACCTCCAGGCTAATTTTATATAGAAGAAAAATAGATAGTATTAACTAATTGAACCAGGAATCCCTCCCTTTCTCTTATACGACAACAAGGTTTTGTTCTGGGGGAACTGGGGCCAATACGAGGTCAGAAGCACTCACACAACCAGGAAGAAAGGCAGACACCCTACCTGGCAGAGTTGAGGGTCAGCATAGACATGATCCATGGACTCAGAAAGCATCAGCATGGAAGTTTTCAAGTCTGTCAATCAAAGCAAAAGACTAAAGGAGCGAGCAACGGTTAAGTTTTCTTCAAGAAAAGGAAACATTGGCCTTACCAATCCCTAAAGACGCTTCTCAACTTGTTGCGCAATCAGGCCAACAATAAGAGGCTGATTGTGAGTGATCACAGGTGTCCCTCAAAGTTGCCTGTCAGGGCATTTTGTGGAAAGCAAGGGGAAGGGCTCCTTCTCCTCCCTGGAGACAACCTGGGGCAATGCTCATGTTCAGGGGAAAGGGTGACCCTGAATGACGGCTGGATCTATGGAGGTGACCTGGATGATTCAAGAGCTTGAAGGTGTCCTCCTTGGCCCAACAAAACATTGTCCTTCACCAAGGAAACTTCAGTCCTCGGCCCAACCAGGAAAACTGCAAAATGCTCCGAGAGAGATCAGTTATGACTTCCTGATCACATCCCACAAACAGAAAGAAGGGACTGAACACTGTGAAAGGTACACGGTATATCGCACCTCGCCACCTTCTCCAGTTCTGGGAAGGAACGGAATGCAAATGGGGAAACCTCAACTGCTAAACAGCAACTCTGGAGTGAAATGTGAAATGATCTGGGCAGAGACCTTCTATATCTTGCTCGACTTCTTCCCTCCACTTCTGTAGGCAGGAGATGACCAGGCTCATCTCATCTTCGGAGGTGGCCCGAGGAGGAACGGGCTCTTCTGACGTCTCCCGCGGACACCTGGGTGGAGGGAAGGATGGGCTCAATCAGCTGATGGGAACTGGGGCTCTTGGCCGGGGCTGCTAGCGCTCCTCAAAGGCCAGAGATGACGACTGGGTGGAAACCAGGAGGACTGCTTTAAAAATGCAGCTGACCAACGTGCATTTTTCTTTTAGAGTTTCTAAACCGGCCTCATTCGTATGGATACAGGCAAAATAATCAGATGTATCACCTGATTGTTTCAATCTGGATACAGCCATGATGGAAAGCCTGGCCCAGGTTTTACCTGCTCGGCTTGGTCTGGGTTTCCGAGGGTTCTTTTTCTGCCTCAGTTTCTGCTGTTGCCCTAGTCGCTGCGCCGGACAGCTTGGTCCTTGCAAATTCAAGAACGGACTGCAGCATATCCGGCAAGGGGAAGCGGTCGGAGCCAGAGCCATATCTTAGGTACCTAATTAGGAGGAAACCATCATCAGCCCCACTTCAAAATCATTGGTCTTCCCTAACTCGGTTTAGCAAGACCTTCCCTTTCAAGGGGATCACGTAGCAATAGCACCTAGACATATCTACTGCTTTTATAGCCTTCTCTAAGCGGTTTACAGAGTCAGCCTCTTGCCCCCAACAATCTGGATCCTCATTTTACCAACCTCAGAAGGATGGAAGGCTGAGTCAACCTTGAGCTGGTTAGGATTGAACTCCTGGCACTATTGCATTCTAATCACTGCGCCACCACGGCTCAAAACTATCACATCAGTGATAAAAAGTTTATTTTCCTTAACTCCTTGAACATGGGGCAAATATTAAACCATGGTTGACTACTGATATTTTTGGAGTAGGAGTCCCATTTTCCTGTCCTGCTCCTGGACCTCTTCGAACAGATTCTTCAAATGTTACAAGGGACAGAAGCCTCTCCTTCCGAGGCTGCATTACAGAAGTCGAATAGAGAATGAGCTGGCAGGTTGGCGGTCGTGTCTGAAGAACCACCTTGTGCAGCTCTCCAGAAAATCTGAAATAAAACTAGATGGGTCTGTAGAAGCTTCTAAAAAGCTTCATCACCATAACCCCCTATCCAAAGACAGACAGACAGACAGACAAGCTGAACTGGGCTTTTTTTCATGACAAGAAAGTGGGAAAGAGATGCCAGGTGGTTGAGCTTCAGCTCAGGTATTCTGCAAGGGAAAATTCAGAGTTTGAGAAAGAACTGCCTACTTTTCCAACTGCTGCTGTAGAGCGGTCATCTGGTCTTTCAGTTTCCCAATCTCTTCTCTTTTCGCTTGAATAATTTCTTTATTGCTGTACATAAACCTAAAGGAAACATCGTTTTGACAGCTGCGGGCTATCCCTTATCGCAACCCCACAGAATCTTTTTTGCAGGTTTGGAAGTCTCAATCCATAAAGCTTCCCACCCACCACCCAGCCCCCCTTTCTTACCTATCCATGTAAATGACTGGCGGAAATTCTAGCTTGTTGTGAATCTTCTCCGGTTGCCCAAGGGATTGATTGAACTCAAACCGGGAAAGTTCAAAGGTCAGGACTGGGGGGAGCTTCGTAAACCAGCGCTGAAATAGACACACAACAGGTTCAGGTGGACGGGGGATTTTTTTCATTCACAGTATTCTCCATACAAAAGCAGGAGAAACATTACTCAGATCCCACTTCAAGTCATACCCAGAAAAAGTGAAATCACTATTTTGAGTTCAGCAAATTTGATTGTATGATTTTGGTGGGGAAAAAAATATCAGCATTTCTAGAGATAGGAAGGCCTCCCACGAATCGCTTGCTAAGTGCCCCAAAGCAGATGTTCACAACTTCAATTGGTTTGCAGCCGTGTTTCACAACACTGATCACTTTAAGACATATATGGACTTCAACTCCCAGAATTCACCAGCCAGCACAGCAGAGGTGGGTTTCAGCAGGTTCTGCCCAGTTCTGGAGAACCGGTAGCAGAAATTTTGAGTAGTTCAGAGAACTGGTAGTAAAAATTCTGACTGACTGCATTCCCATCTATTCTCTGCCTCCCGAGTCCCAGCTGATTGGGAGAAAATGGAGATTTTGCAGTAACCTTCCCCTGCCACGCCCACCAAGCCATGCCACACCCACTAAGCCACGCCCACAGAACCGTTAGTAAAAAAAATTGAAACCCACCACTGCAGCACAGCATGTATGAGTTGAAGTCCACACATTTTAGGATGAGAAACACTGAATTAGAACCACATACTGCAAATGGATGGGCCAAGACTTTACTTTAGGGAGAGCAGGGGATCGGGAATTTTAAGGGCAAAATTGGTGCCTCCCATTCCCACTTCCTTTCCACACCAATCAACGTATTTAAAAAGGTGAAGGTCCCCAGGCTCATCCAGTCTGGAGGATTGCAAAAGTGGAGAGGCACTTTTGCAACCTGCTCCACAGGTGCTGCGCTCCAGAGACGACTCCTGCCTCAAATGCCATTTCCTAATTTTCACAAAACCGTTTCAAACTGAACATGGGATGAAAACGTCGTCACTGCAATTCTACAAGCCCTATTGGAAAAATTCCTGCCAAGCACTCCGGCTTTTAATAGACTCCTCTCAACTCCTGCCAGACGGGCCCCTGGTGATCAAAACGGCACCTCCCCTTGGAAGCTATTTGTGGCTGGTCTGTTCTACTGGAATAGATGAGAAGGGGCTACAAGGTTTACTCTTTCCACTGTATTTGGGAGAACCCCTTCGCCTCCCCCGGTTCTTTGTTTGTCTCACTGAAGAAGAAATGAAAGGAATGCCTTTCACTAAACCAGTCAAAAAAAAGTTTTCCCAACTGGACATTTTGTTCTGGGCCAAAGGCAGAGCGGCCGGAGCCATTCAGATTTCCCTGGATACAAATGTGAAAACTGAATAATCCAATTCTTCCCACAAGGGTTGAAGGGTTTCTTAGGCAAACGTCTACACAGATTCTCAGTCATCCAAGTCATGGTTGCCTCAAAGATGCTTTTTCCAAAAAACAAACAAACAGAAAAACTGGACTGGCTTGGTTTTTTCTTTGAAAATGTTTCGCTTCTCATCCAAGCAGCGTCATCAGTTCTGACTGGATGGTAGGAGGGAGGGAGGGGGGATGGGAGGATCCTGTCAGAATTAATCCTTCCATTCCCCACCATCATCCAACCAGAACTGACGACGCTTCTTGGATGAGAAGCGAAATGTCTTTTTCCTTCCTCAAGGGAACAAACATAGTCCAATTGCCTTTTGGAAAAGTACCTTTGGAGTGTCTTAGGTGCTTTAAATGTTTTCCACGAATTCGGTCTTTGGACCACAAACTGAACTACAAAGCTTTGGTTAACATCTTCTAGGCAGATGTAGAAAGTGTGCAAATCCTGAATGCTTCTTTTTTTCTCTGTTCCAGTGTTTCTCAACCTTGGGGACTCAAAAAAGCCCAGACTTCAATTCCCAGAATTCCTGTCAGCCGTAGGAACTACAGGAAGCAAACTAGGATAGTCCTGAACAGATTTGCAGGATATCAGATGCAAGCAACAGGATTACTTTAGGACTTATTAAGTTAAAATCAGATTTTTGCAGAGTGGGAAAAAAAAAGAGAGTGCGCAACATATACTCAGATACAAAGACAGAGTTACAAACAAGAAAAGCATACCATTAAATCAAAAACTGTAGTTTTATCCCCCGAAAATATGGAGGCCCTGGCTCTTTCCCATGGGCAGGCTTCAACAGAAAGAAAAATATTTTTATCACTCGCACCCCAGACACAACATGTGAAATACAAAGGTCACACACTGCATGCTGTTAATCGTTCCACAGCATTCCCTTAACTCCAGCATGCTCTCGTACATCATATTCTATGTTTTCAAGTTGGTGACTGACAAGTTTGTCCTGGCTCCGTGTGAGTTGTGTAAATGCCACAACACTCACCTCTTGCGTATAGGCCACCGCCTGCTTGGAAGGATCTGGCTCGCTCTCCTTCTCCACCATGGCTCCTTCCAAGCATTCGTGCAAGTTCTTGTAGCCGTTGACCTGCAGGGGGTACTGGCCAAAGGTCTCGATTTTGGAAAACTGCTTCCCTAAATAGGGGAGGGGAGACGCCCATCAATTGAAGGAGAACAAAACCAAATCCCAAACAGATCGTCCTTTGAATGTGGTAGAAAGAAAACTCAGAGAAGGCAGCAACAGTGCTGAGAAGAAGCCTTCCCTGCCAATAGCGCTAAGGCCTTCCAACTTACCTTCGTGAACCCCTTCAGTTAGGAAAGTCCCGTAAAAGAGCTGGACCATGGGGTTCTCCGATTTGTCCTGGGAGTTCCTGTCGCGGAAGGAGAAAGCAAGGGAACGTGAACCGGATACGGAATTGGGTTTGCCTAGTCAAATGAAAAGAAGGACCCCAGGCGACATGAGAGCAGGGTTCCAATCTCTTAGGGGCTGCCGTAAGGAAGAGCCTCTTCTCCAAAGCACCTGAAGGCAGGACAAGAAGCAGTGGGTGGGAACTGATCAAGGAGAGAAACTCCCTAATAGCGAGGACAATTAACCAGTGGAATGACTGCTCTCTCTTCGTGAAAGCCTCCAGTGATGGAGCGCCCACAGAAGTTGGAGGCTTTCAAGAAGAGACTGGACAGCCACTTGTCTGGAATGAGAATTCCTCAGCAGGAATTGTGGAGTTGAAGTCCACAAGTCTTAAAGGTTGGAGACCCCTGGACTAGAAGATCTCCAAGGTCCCTTCCAACTCTGTTATTCTGAAAGCAAACCACCATTTTTCTTAAAAAACAGGTTGGTAAGACTAATCACCAAGGCGACTGGTCTAGAAGCCAAGCAATGCACTTTTTCCATGTTTGGCCTTTTCACCAAGCTTGGGAGGGCAGATGGGAGATCAGAATGCAATGCCCCTCCCTTTTAGGCGTCCCCCATTCCTACCAATAGCCCTCAGAGAGGAGCAGACTAGAACACATGGGCTTCCTATAGGCAGAGAGCCGCCAGCTACAAGCAGGAATTCAGCCCAGAACTCAACCGTTCCTGAACAGCCACATGAGATGGGATGTTGTGTGTCGATTCCTCACGTGTACAGTGCTTGGTCATAGTGAGTCCGGGTGGGAAACCTGAAACCTCTGGAATTTTAAGAGCTCATTAGGTTACAAGCCAACTGTATTGGACTTCGTGATCATTTAATTCAGGTGCTCGGAACAGGTCAAGTTACTCGAAGTCAGAAATATACTTTTACTTCATTCAGGATCTCCCACTCAGCCCCCTGACACCTGGCTGTAGCACACAGAGAAAACCACACCATCCTACACAGTGGAAAACAACAGGCATTGGGTTTTGTTTTATTTAAAAAAAATCATCTTCGCGGCAAATTCTGGCAACTGGGCGGCAGCTTCACAAAACTAAATCGCTTTAGCTCCTTTAGACTCACCCGGCTTCCACTGTCAGTTGGAAAGCATCTTCCAGCCAGTCTAGGAGTTTGTGGGTGAACTCGCTCACATCTTGCTAAAAAAGGAGACAGAGGGAGCAGCAAAGGTTAGTTTCTGGAGACATTTACCCTGAACAGTGTTTTATATGATGTCTTTCATTTTTCATTTTAAAATGGCTTTACATTTTCAACGTTTCTGTATTTTAGAGTCGTGAACTGCCTTTAAATTAAAATCCCTCTGCTGGCTGGGGAATTTTGGGAGTTGACGTCCACACATCTTAAAGCCAGCCAGGCTGAGAAATCCTCCCATACAGCCTAGCCCAAGTTAAAGACCACCCTCGCCAGTGTGATCCTGGGTCAAGGGGCAGCCTGGATCTGGGAAGACCCCGAGGGTGCCTTCACCTGTTGCTCCTCGGGAGATCTGAATGCCCCTTTGAGAAGTTCAAGGGCCGTTGTCGGGTCGACAAATTTGCGGCATGTTCCCAGCATTAAAGCGAAGAGATATTGGAGTTCCTGCATGAATGCGATGTTCCTCTTTTCCTGCAAAACAACAAGAGGTGCCATAAAAAAGCAATTCAACAACTGGCCGAGAAAGGGACCTTGATCAGCAAAGTGGGGTCAGTTCACATTCAGAAGTTACATTTGCTGGAGTGATGGGTGGCGCACAATTCATACAACCTGGACTCCATTTACAAACCATCTAAAGCCAAAACTAACCAGGGCACATTGTGGCTTGGAACGTTGTCTTGATTCATTCCAGACAGGATTCCCCCAATAAATGGCTGGCTTTGCAGCCAAGAGGGGGAAAGGGGCTTGCATCACTAGGGGTGCTGCCTTCTAGTTACAACCTGGACTATTCAAGAGCACCCCAACCCGTTCACTTCCTCCAAATTCACCACCAACAAAAATTCCAGAGAAAGTGGCCAGCAACCCCAGCATCGTCTCTCTAGGTCAGAGTTCATGATCACACATCATGTTGCCATCTGTCTGTTTTTAGCTCTTTGGGGTCATTCAATCAAAAGGTAAACTATGGGGGGGGAGCCCAAACAAATAGCATCAGCATTCTAACAAATGGGACCTTTAAGAGGCCCAGACTCTGATTAGGGTGACAGTCAAGAAGACTGAAACGGTTCCAAACTTGCTCGAGAAAACTAAAATTGGGGAAATCACTTACACTTCGGCTGCGGCAGTTGTCCAGGACGGCTTCGGGCAGGGAATAGTTCAGGACCAGGTGCCGGAATTCTGGCAGCTGAAAAAGAGACTGACAGCACCCCTGAAATTAACCTCCCGCTCCATCGGTGATTGTATGTCAAGTCTATATAATACTCATCAAAGAGGACTTCAGCCAAAGGAGAGGCTTGGGGTGGCCACAGCTGCCTCCCAACAGGTAAGGGCCATCTTCTGCATCCTCCCACATTACCTAATCCTCCCATTAGGTAAATTAAAGCCCAGCCCAGGAAGAGAAAGCAGCCAGGGAAGCCTGAACTAATTAGCTCTTACATCAACTGAAGAAAAACAGTGGTTAATTAGAGAAGTGGTGCTTAATCTCAGCCACTTTTAACAAGGGTGGACTTCGACTCCCAGTATTCCACAGCCAATTGAAGTCTTAAAGTGGCCGAACGAGAGTTTGATGGAGCCCCAATGTCAGCAGAGACCCAGAGAAGCGCCAGCACCCCAAATTACCTGTATGACTGCACTGAACCAGCAGGTGTTTCCAATGTTCTTCATCCCAACCGGCCATCCGCTGACCCTCCTCCAGTCCCGCTGAGTGGTGCTCTCTCCCCAAACTTCACAGCGTTTCCTTTTGGAACGGTTTTTGTTTTCGACTGCACTGGGCTCGTGGGCTCTGCCAGAAACACAAACAGCAGCCACTGCAAGGATGTCTTTTTGGGCTAGAAGCAATTAGTCCTGTTCACTACTCATCTCTTAGGCTCTTGAGGAGGTTCTACAGAACAGACAATCCCCAAGAGGATAATTGTCATCCCTCTTTCAGTAGACTTTGGCCCTCAAGGAAAGCCTATCCTGCTAGGAACGCAGATTATGCTGGTCAGCTGGACATTTCCTGAAAATGGAAAACTCTGATCGGAATATATTTGGCCACATGTTTCTCCGGGGAGGATCGGGACCATGCAAACACAGCAGGGACCTGGAAAGGGGCAGAGTGGGACATGCATGGCTGCTGGAGAGAAAGGAGCCTCGGAGTTTTCCCAACGGCGACAATGCAGAATAAATGCAACAATGACATACGCATTCGTGGTTGCAGCAAAATCCTTCTTCCCGGTTGAGAAATCTTGGCCGCCAGAAGGAACGGATTCCTGAATATCGCCATGATCTTGGGGAGCTTCATTCTGAGCTGGAAGTTAAGAGAGCAGCCAATGTTAGTGATTAGTGCAGTTAAAATGCTCCGTCTCCCCACCCATAGAAGCCCAATTCACAGCAATATTCTCATCCAAAGCGGCACATAAAGATCAGACTGCATCATGGGGCCTTTGTGATCTGTTGACATCTTGCCAGCTTGCTTGGCTCTTCATGTCATCCTCCCCGACCCCCCCCCAAGAACAAAAGTGACTCAACGCAGCTGACACCCCCCCCCCTTGATGACTGAGGTTTCTGAGAACTGCTCTTCCACTCTATCCCAAAGGCGCTCGCTGGGGCTTAGCAAGAGAGCTGAAGGGCCCTTCCTGGTCTCTGCTTCTATTTATAAAGACTCCGTCCCAGAGGGACACAATTGGTTGGGTAGGTTTTCAGAGTCTGCACACGGCCTTCCTTGGAAACTTCATGCTGGATGGACGAGGAAAGCCTAGGAAGGAGACAGCAAGGGCTTACTGGCGGCCTGTCTTTCCCTTCCCTCAGAGTCGGAAGCAGTGGGGTCTCCCTCAGACTCTCCATCGCTGACTTTGGTGAGGAAGCCAACCGCCTGCATTAGGTTTCCATCGGCAGCCTGAGGAGAAACAAAGGAGGCAGGAGATGATGACATTCTGCTGCTCCTCCTCTACAGCAGTGTTTCTCAAACTTGGCAACTTTTAAGAGGCGTGGACTTTAACTCCCAGAATTCCCCAGCCAGCTTTGCTGGGAATTCTGGGAGTTGAAGTCCACGCCTCTTAAAAGTTGAAGTGCACATATATTAAGTTGCCTCAGTTGGGGAACACTGATCTAGAGGAATCTTGTCCTGGTTAATGGCAAGGGCAGGACATCTTTAAGGAAGAACAAAAAGTCCATTTAAAATTGGACACTCGACTTCATATCCCAGGCTGGAGCAGCCCATGCACCCCCAGACCAGATGGCACTGGCTGCGAATCACGGGAGGAAGAACGGGAGCAGATCAGAGCTGCATATTGGCCAGGGAATGTGGACAGCTGTCCGAATGCCACGGTTTGTCCAGGCTGGGAACAACCGCTCTGGGACAGCGGGGCTGCCCGTTTTGGATTTCAAGGGCCAAAACAAGCAGAGAAGCAGCTGGAACCAGAGTGGATGGCAATGCCCTCCATGGTGGCAGGGAGGGGCTGCCTTCTAGAACCTACTTTAAAGACCTGTGCCACAGCCCTAATTTCGAGGCCGACACCCTCTTAACGGAGAGCAGGAACCCATTTCAGCCAAGGGGACTAACCTTCAGTGCCGCCTGGAGGAACTGCGGATTGTGGATGCCCGTGATCTCTTTCAGCTGGCTTAGGAGCAAACTGCAGGCCTGGGTTAAAGTGGAACAGAGAGGCTGGTATCAGTAAGGGAATAGACAGGGGGGCAGACAGCACGGCAAGGCCTGTAACAAAGCCAAGAAAACATGAAAGCACTTTAAAAAAAAAAAGGTTGGTAGACCTTTCCAAATGCCAATGGTCGAACAAAGGCTTTTATTAATTCCAGGCCCCTCACAACAGCAGCCAATAAAACCAAATAAAACTGTCCCACTTTATACAGGAGAAGACACCAGACTTTCGGCCCTATCAATACTCTGCATCAATGCTACTTGTGTTGTCAGGAATGTGATTACTTTTGATTAGCAGGTGTCTCTATTCTTGTGACACCACCAGCACATAGCCAAAATCCCCGCCTATACATGGGTTAAATAAACCTCTAAAATACTTTGAAGAAAACCCTGCCTCTTGTTTTAGTGAGATCTTCCTAGCCTGACACACTTGGCTTGCCTAAAAATAATTGTATGTTGAATAGAATTTTTGACTCTCCTTTACAGGGAAATCCAAACATCTCAATTGAGACGGTTACTTATCTTCAGAAAACCAAACGCCCAACCTGAGCATCTTTTCAAGGCCAACGAGTGTTCCTAAAACAAAGTGCCACTTCTTCCGTTTTCTTTTTCAAGGCAAGTTAGAACTTTATTATTTGGAAGGAAAAAGAATGGGAACGAAACACCAGCCCCAAAGGCCCCTTTCTCCCCAAATCTGGGAGCCGAGTATTTATTCTACCACGCAGCCCCGGCAGATGCTCCATAGACAGACATACAAGGAGCCCAAAGAATGCACAGAGCTTTGGGGAGAAGCTATTTTAAGCCGGCTGCGCATGCCATCGCGGCTGGTCACTTCTCGTTTACAACAAGGTGTCAGAGATACGCAGCCCACTGAAAAGGGCGCTCCAATCAGCAAACTGGCATTTGCACGAACCAGTTTAAAAGAAAATGGGAAGACGTACCGGGAAAGAGACCAGGGTTTTAGGGAGTAATGGCAGAGCAGTATCTAAGTTAGGTTCAAATGGGCCAAATTCCAAATTACATTTCAAACAGGCCCTAAATTCTTGTTCGGCTTGTGCCGAAGCTTTTCTTAAAAAAGAAATGAGCAATCACATTCCGTTACTTTCCAAGGTGTCATTAGAGAAAAAATTCAGAGAAAATTCTTATTGATTCTCGGCCTACCATCAACATTATGCCTATACAGTTGCAAAAAACCCCTATCTTTAGAGAACACGGATATTCAAAAAAACAAAGGCTCAAAAAGCAAAAAGAATCCTAACAACAGTGAGATTCTAACAGCTGCTTGTGCTATTAAGAAATTTTGTAACTAATTATCTGAAGTGCAATTTTCATTTCTTCGATATCTGAAGAACACTGAAGATTCAGAGTGTTGTATATTATTTTCAGAGAATAATGATTATCCCAAGAATTCCTTGGAAGTATACAATTAGACGACTCAAATAAAATCTACAAGCAAAAACAGCTAACTATACACAGCAATTCTTTGATAAGATGACAATTGGAGAGAGTGCGTGATGCAAGTTCAGCTAAATTGTACTTATCCTGGGAGCTCGAAATAAAATTTGCAGTTTTTAGCTGGCTCTGGAATTCCAGGAAGAATCTGGTTAAGGAGCCCCAAGCAAGATTGTTTTGTTACCCTGCCCCAATATTAACACCCCATCAGCTTTAGTCATGTTGAATGTTACAAAACACAATAGGGGTGCAATATAAATCGCTGGCTTTGATATTGTTTGGAGAACCATTTCTATAAGACTAGGAAAACCATCATCCTACAGAGGTACCAAGGACCTGCGATTTGTCAGAAATGGGTGTAGGGTCTCCTGCTTGGGCAGGGGTTGGGGGGTTGGACTAGATGATCTAGGTGGCCCCTTCCAACTCTGTTAATCTGTTAAAATTCAGAGTGCTGTCTGGCCCTTTGGAAATAATCATTTATTGTTAGAAGACGTGATCTCCACACTGTGGGTATCTTGCTCCTTGCTTTGTCATCTTTGTCAATTTTAAGTCAATTTAAACGTTAAAAGTTATTATTTTAATATTTCAAGGTTTCATCTTGTGGTTTTTTACTTGTTGTAATCCGCCTAGAGTTATCTCTAGGTGAGATGAGCTGCATACACCTTAAATAAATTGTAACGAGACTCGATTAAACTTGTATTGGGTCCCAGTTGGTAAACAAAGTGTCCAATCCCCATTTAAACCGCTACTCCCATTTCTGGAACCGTGCGACTAAATAATAAACGAATAAAATTGGATTCCCGGATAGGTCGCAGGCAGCAGCTCCCTCATCCCAACTCCAATGGGGCAATTGTGACTTTCTCCAGCAGGATGAGGGGGGGGGGTTCTTGTTTGTCTTCAGCTGCCAAAGCTGGAACTTAAAAAGCATTGTCAATGCTTCGAAACACCAAAGAAGCCACAAAAGAAATGCACACACACAAAAAAACCCCCACAAAAGAAATACACAAAAAGACCCCACAAAAGAAATACACAAAAAAACTCCACAAAATACACAAAAAAACAACCCACAAAAGAAATACACACACACAAAAAACAACCCACAAAAGAAATGCACACAAAAATACAAAATACAAAATGAAAAAAAAACAACACACACACCAAAGAAAGAGCCAATCCATCCTTCTCAAAAGACCCCCAGGGATTCCTTTCGAGAGGGATCCAGGGATCCACAACCAGGCTGGGCAGATCCTGGGGGTGGGGGGGTGATGAGGGGTTGATGATGGGGGTGTGATGGGGGCAAGAGTGAAAGTGTGTGGAAGGGGAGGGGGGATTGACTTATTTTAAGAGGAAGGGTCTCCAGCCTGTTTGAGCCGGGGGGGGGTCCCCCCAGGGGTCCTGAAGGAGAGCCCCCCTCCCTCCCCAGCCTTCAGGCGCTTCTTCCCCCCCCACCAGAGCGGGGAGGGGTCCGGGGCTGCTTTAGGGGAGGGGGCGCGCCTGGCCCCGCAGAGGGACCCCTCCCACCCCCCTCCCCCTGGGGGAAAGGCCCTGGAGGAGGGGAGTCGTGCTCCCGGCCCACCTCGCAGGGTTGTTGTGGGAAAGGCCGGGGGTCGCTGCCTCACCTGCGCTGCCCCGCCGGCCGCGGCCCGCTCGTCCTGGCCCTGCTGCTGCAGCTCGGCCGTCATCTTCCTCCTCCTCCTCCGGCCCTTCGCCCACCGGACAGTCCGCCGGACCCGAGGAGACCCGACAGGAGGGTCGGAGGGGGGGTGAAGGGTGCGGCTCCGCCCCTTTAACGGACGCCCACCGGCCCCGCCCACCCTCCCGCGAGCGGAGAAGGCGCCCGCGCCGATTGGCTCGCGCCGGCCGCGCCCCCTCCGCCGGCCCCGCCCCGCCGGGGGCTCTTCTCGTCGCCGCCCCCCGGGAGGGATTTCAGGGCCCCGCCCACCGCCGTTCTTGAAGACGGTGCTGCCGCCCCCCGAAAGGCGCCAGGCAGGTCCTTCCAGTCTTAGGGGGTCGAGGGGAGGTCAGGTGACCGCGGTGGGCGGGGGCCCTCCGTAGCGCGGGAAAACTGGGGGCTCTGACAGCCAATCAGGAGCGAGGAGGGGCGTGTCCCGTTGGCAGACACACACACGCGCGCGCGCTCCTCCTCCTTTGAACTCCGAAGCAGGCCGAAGTCCAACCGGTCGAGAGCGCAACTTGGATTTTTGTGTTTTTGTTTTTTCTTCTCTCTCTTTTACCTTTTTCAACTTTTATCCCCTCCAAAGCGGCCCTGGGCTCCAGGTCCCATTCTCCACTCCCCAGCCTGGGGCACCGCAGAGAGAAAAGCCCAACCGGGCTCAGAGTTAAGGGATGCAGGTGGAGGGAAAAGGCACCACGGGGTGATCCCACCTGTGCTTCCCACCGAGGATCTCTCATGACTGGTGGGCTGGAGGAGCCCCGAGGGGCGGCCGAGCCATGGACCGGGCTCGAGGCGCCTCTTGCCGGCCCTTTTGGGCTCCGGCCGGCGTGGCCAGAGGTGTTTTTTTTGCAGGGGTGGGATGGATGACCTCCGTGCGCCCCTCAGCTTTTGGCCTTGGCTTTGTGCTTCACGGGTACGGCTGAGCGAGACTGCAGAGCCCGCCTGCCCTCCGATCAGGGCCGACCGTGCCGGGAGCGGGATGGAAAGCTGCCCTGGAGCCGGTGCCGGTGCCGGGCAGAGCTGGAATCTCGCCGCCGCTGCGAAGCCCGCTGCCCCGCCCGAAGAAGCGACTCCGAGCGCTCCCGGAACCCGAAGGGCCGCTGCACCTGTTCGACGGGAACCTGAACTTTGCCCGCCTCTCCCTTAAAAAGGAAAGGCCGCCGGGCTGCCCGTGGGAGATCTTAGGGCGTCCTCTTTTGCAGGCGGGTGGGAAGGGGCCTCCGAGGTCATCCAGTCCACCCTCTTGCCCGGTAGACTGCCCCGCGCTCGAGCGTGTCTGGATTCGGGGATCGCCGGACAGCCGCGGAGAGCGCCCTTTCCGTCTCCCGGGGTTCTCTCCCGTCTTGCGGGCCAGACAGAATTGATAATGGGGTCACTCATCCAACGAGTTTCCAGCCCAAAAAGCAATGAGGGGGTGAAGGGCGGAGGAAGACACAACTCTTAGCCCATCGCCCGTCTCCTAGAGAACTTCACTGGCGCGATGCTGCAACCTAGGAGAGAACAGTCATGCAGATCTTGGAATAGAATAGAGCTGGAAGGGACCTTGGAGGTCTTCTAGTCCAGCCCCCTGCTCAAGCAGGAGACCCTAGACCACTTCAGATAAGTGGCTGTCCAGTCTCTTCTTAAAAGCCTCCAGTGATGGACAGCCCACGACTTCTGGTGGCAAGCTGTTCCACTGGTTCATTGTCCTCACTGTTTCTCCTTAATTAATTCCAGGTTGCTTCTCTCTCTTGATTGGTTTCCAACCGTTGTTTCTTGTTCTGCTCTCCAGTGCTTTGGGGAATAATTTGACCCCTTCTTCTCCTTCTTTTTGGCAGCCCCTCAAATACTGGAATGCTGCTATCATGTCACCCCTAATTCTTCTTCTCTTTAGACTAGCCTAAATGGAAATCCTGCAGCCTCTCTTCCTATGTTTTAGTCTCCGGGCCAAAATCTCATGGAAATTTACTCCCGAATTAGAGAAGCATGGCACAGGACCCCTGCCTCAATTCTCCAATGGCCTTCCCTCTCTCGAATGGTGCATCTTCAGCCACTGACTCGGGGGAAATGCCCTGGCATTTTGCATTATTCAGACCCCAACCCATTTTTTTAAAAAAATTGCAAGTATAAAATTCAGGCCCTGCCTTGGAATGAGGTTCAAAAGGAAACCCAAATCAATCCAGATCCTCCTTTCTCACGCTCAGATTCAGGGTCTCGGACACGCCCGATTTCTACCCCCAAGCAGAGAACAGCAGGCTGGAGCCCCTCCCCTCCCCTCTCCAAGTTGGCCAAAGAGTTAAAATATCTTGAGAAACACCCCCCCCTCCCCAAAGGCAAGAGGCTTCATGAAGTGGAAAGTTTGGGAGGAAGATTTGTGTGCACTTTCACACACGTGCAAAACAAGACAAATGGGAGAATCAGTACAGCAGCCTTCCATACATGCCCATTAAAAAGAAAAATATGCTAATACACTGGCTTTTTTCCTGGGGGGCTTGTGTGTTTACCTGGTTGTCTTCTGAGCTGGGGGGCAAGCTACAAGCCATGTAAATCAGTAAATACCTCCTAGCAGGTCCCGCTCTGCGTGTTTGCGATGCCCCACTTGGGGAGCTGTTGATGCCACTTCTGCTAGCAAATACCCAACCTAATTCTCACTTGGGGAGGGGGAGGCCTTGTCACCCACCACTTCCTCTTCCCCCCCCCGCCCACTCCCCCCCTTCCTCGCCTGTCCAGATGTGGCACGGAGAGAAAGCGGGTGGCTAGCTTGCCTTCCTCCCCCCCTCCCGTAAATTTGTACATCTGTCATAATTCCCGTCATTTTCGGCTCCACTGCCAGGGGAAGGAACAAAGCAAGCTGGTGATTAACTTCAAAGAACTTTGTTGGAGAGGAATAAAGATATTTAGGGCCTATTTTGCGAACTAATTGCATTTGCATATTTATGGGATTTACTGATATAGCAGTAATTAAAAACTATTTAGTAGTCTTAAAGGACACATAACTCAGTTGCTGTTTGCATAATAAACACATCCCTTATTACGTTTATTATGTTTGCATAATAAACCTTTCACATCTCGATAATTCAGAGGGCCATTCCCGGAGAGGCCGTGCCTAGATTGGCGGCTTTGCGAGCAAGCAGAACTGGGGCACAGCGAAATGAGGAAAAAAATGCCCAAGTTCACACTTGGTGCCATCATGTCCTTGCTAGGAGGAGGGAGGGGGAGATCATCAGCCCCCCCCCTCACCCATGCTTTGCAAGAATTGAGCCTGGAACTGAACCTCCCTGGATTGTAGTAGTGCCTGCCTGCCCAGTTCAGCCAGCAATCTCGGGGGTCTCTCCGGGAGGTGGCGGCTGAGCCATACAGATGCATTTGGGGGGGGTGGGGGGGTTGTCTGTTGCGTCTGCTGACTGTTAGTCTGGGTTTTGTGGAGATTCTCACACCCAAAGTGATCTGCTTCTGCCAGACTCAGGTATCTGTCCATCCACTGGTGGAGTCTTGAGCCAGGGGTGAAATCCAGCAGGTTCTGACAGGTTCTGGAGAACCGGTAGCAGAAATTTTGAGCAGTTCGGAGAACCGGCAAATACCACCTCTGGCTGCTCCCAGAGTGGGGTGGGAATGGAGATTTTGCAATATCCTTCCCCCAGGAGTGGGGAGGGAATGGAGATTTTGCAGTGAACTTCCCCTGCCATGCCCACCAAGCCATGCCCAGCAAGCCACACCACGCCCACTAAGCCACGTCCACAGAACCAGTAGTAAAAAAAATTGGATTTCACCGCTGTCTTGAGCTCTATGCACCCAACAGAGCGATGGAATGGGCTATCTGGACATGTCTCTGGAGTTTCTCAGTCATCCAGGCCAGGGTGGTCTCAAAGATGCTTTTCAAAGGGGAACTTCCTTCCTTCCTTCCTTTGTTTGTTTTCTCTTGAAGACGTTTTTGCTTCTCATCCAAGAAGCTTCTTCAGGTCTGACAGAATGGTAGGAAATGGAGAGATTTAGGACCTGCTGGGATATAAATCCTCCCATTTCCCCACCATTCAGTCAGAACTGAAGAAGCTTCTTGGGTGAGAAGTGAAACGTCTTCAAGAGAGAAAACAAAGAAAGGAAGTCCGGTTGTCTTTTGAAAAAGCCCCTTTGGGGCTATTTGGACATGCTCAGGAATCTCATGACTTGTTTCACAATGCAGCTGGAGGTGAATGGGACCGGCTGTTAGGAAATAACTCCCTTGGGCTTCTAAATCCCAGGTTTGTCTCCCTGCCCGATGGGGGAAGCTTGGGCAACAGGGCATCTCCTTACACACATTCCTTGCGGCACCGTTTGTTGTGGGCCCTGCAAACCTACCCATCTCCGACTTCCTTCCACCAGTTCCTGGCGGCCAGCATCTGAGCTGCTGGGATGGGCCCCATAGAGGCCCAGCCTCCAGGCACTGCCATTGAAACAGCATCCTTCATAAAAAGTGGCGAGAACACGTGACGCCAGACAACCTCTCATTTACCGTTTCCTGCTGGGACTCTTGTGCTTCAGCAGCTCATCAAAAGAGCCATCAGAAGCGCAGCGAGCGAGCGAGAGCCAGCCAGCGCCAGCGTGGACCCCCCCAGAAGAGATTTTGCTCACACATGTTGGCAATTTGCTGCGGCGATGCTGGCTCCCCAGGGCTCCCCAGGGCTTTGCCGGCACGGGCACCAAAAACAAAGGGAATCTTTTTTTGCGGTTCCGAGGGAAAGTGTCACTTGTAATTTGGGGCCTCGGTGTCACCTTCTCCCCCTCCCGTAGTTTGCTCAGATATTTTTCTCCACCTGCGAAAAAACCCATTTTGGGAACTGCAGCGGTAGGTAAGCCGGCTTGCCTGGAAAAGGAGAAGAAGGGAAGGAGGGAAGTGCCTGCCTGCAGGATTCAGCCAGAAATCTCATTAGCTCTCAACCCATCGGGGTTTCTGGGTTCACTAATTCCTGTTTCACGTTCATTTCCGTGGCCAAGTGCTGCAGAATGAAAGGCCAATTAGCAGGAAGTCAAGTCTATTATCGCCACCAAGATCTCCCAAATTAAAATGATCTTGGTGAGAGAGGCGGGTGAGACCTGTCCGAGGAGGAGGAGGAGGAGGAGGAGGAGGCTCAGCCCAGGTTAAGTAGGACCACACCTGGCTCACCTGCCCACCAGGGCCATGAACTGATGCCAATTCTGCCCCACTGCCCACCTGAGCTCACAGCGGCCCCCTCCTTAAGAAAGCTGGATCATCCTGAGCCCTGCAGGAGTCCAGGGGCTCCGGTTTGCTTCCAAGTGAGGGTGAAGGAGATTGCAGCCTCCGTTACTATATATATGCTAAGATCTAGAGAGCCACTAAGGGTCCACCAGGTGGCACATGTAGCCATATCGGTGGGCACGCGAGCTCGGCTCCACCAGCTGATTTTCAGGCCTTCTGGGCCCACCAGAAGTAGGGAAACACGCTGTTTCCTGCCTCTGGAGGGCCTCGGGGTGGTGGTGGGGAAGGCCATTTTTTCTCTCTCCCCAGGTTCCAGAGCCTTTCTAGGAGTTTGGGGAGGGCAAAAACAGAGGCCGGAAATGACCCATTTGCCAACTTCCGGTGGGCCCAGAAGGCCCAAAAATCAGCTGGCCATCGCGTGCCAAGAGGGGGGAGGGGGTTGCATGCGCCTTCATGGGGGCAGGGCACATAGAATTATGGGTGAGGGGACCACGTGCGCGTTACCCCCCGCCTGCCCACCCACCCCCGCTCCTGGCACACGATGGCAAAAAGATTAGCCGTCACTGGCTTAGAGTCATTACGTTCCCACAAAGGGTTTAAGTCGAACCCTGTTGAATTCTGTTGATCCTTACCAGGCACCGATTTAATACTGAGGTTTACTTGACTAGATTCTTGAACAGAAGCTTGCGCAAAATATCCAGAAGAACTGCAACTCATGGTCCTGATCCTTTGCCCCCAATCGCTCAACGCCCATGTGCAACAGTTGCAATGTGGGACTATCACAGGCAGGAGGGACGGGCTTTGCTCCTCTTTCTTCGTAAGTATTCCCGGTGTTTTCCTTGAGAAGCCTCCGAAGACGAGGCAGCCGAGGACACAGCAGGTGCAGCCGCTAATCGAGGCAGCCTTGGGCAGCCATTGTTGGAGCTCTCGCGCTGCCTCTCGGCGGCTTTCTTGGCTGATCTTTCGCCTCCTGTTTCGTACCCATAAAAGGGGGGATCCATCTGACGCTCCCCCGTTCCTAGGAGGGCCTTGGGGAAATCTGATTAGACAGACAATCTAGTCGACAAAGAAAAAGGCCCAATTTGTTTAGATTGAGTTTCGTCTTCGATGCCGAATTCTGGGTACCTTCCCATTCCACTCCAACGAGTAGAGCCTCCCACACAGACGCCAAACATCTGTTCCAGCAGGATGGCAAACCGGCGGAAGACGAATCAGAAGATGGAGGAATTACCGGGGATGCTTGCTAACCACCCATTTAAGGCTAAGTAAGCTCCCTGTGATAGGAAGACTAATGAATTCCAATCCTCTCAAATACCGTTTGCTTTTAACAAGCAAGATGGAAAGGCGCTGTGCAGGCCCAGGCAGGGAAGGGCTGTTGTGAGAAGAGTTGGGAACAACGCAGCACAAAGAAGCAATTATCCGGCGAGAACATCAGAAAGGAGTCAAGTTTCACTTCTGCCTTCTTCCTAACTTTCTCCCTCTTTGCGTGTTGGAGGACGAGTTCACGGGAGGGGAGCTTCCTCAAAGGTGGCCAAAGCTGGCTGGGGAATTCTGGGAGTTGAAGTCCGCAAGTCTTAAAAGTTGCAAAAGATCCCTGCCTCGGAGCTTTCGCAGGCTCTCCTTGAGCTCTGCAAGGAAGGAGGGAGCCGGTTTTTTCTTGCCGTTCCCAGGAGCAGGGATGAGGGGAAAAGGAAATATCCTCTTCGTTTAGATGAGCTTCTCAACTGGGAGCAAACACTTCATTAATTTTAAAGGGAGCAGCCTGCAATTATTATTAATGTGGGAGCGAATAAAGGAAAGGGTTTAAATAGAATCACGCCCCAAGAATCCTCCATAGGAAGGTGGCAGAGGAAGCAGATACGTGCTCTCTCTCTCTCTGGAGAAAACAACCCCCAGATGTCCACGTGGCCGATTCTGAGCATTTCGGACTGCTTCTTTGGGCAGCTGGACAAGGACAAGGTTTCCCGGCGGTTGCTTCCTTCCCCCGTTTGCAAGGATGGAACGATTGTCCGGCAAACAAGCCCAAGGAACCGTATCTCAGGATTTCCGACCATACAAAGTGGGAAGCATGGAAGGATGGCGAGCAGGTGTCTAGTGGACTCATAGGTTAGGAATCTCTGAGAACTCGTGAGTTGCGTTCACCAGGCCCTTCACGTGCTCGGCACAGATGGTGAATCCAGCAGGACAGCTCTCGTTTCTCTCCAAAATTTCCCTTGGACATGTAGGATCAGTGGCGGGTTGCTCCCAGTTCCATCCGGTTCTTGTGAACCGGTAGTAATTGGCAGTGGGAGGCTCCGCCCACCCGCCCTGACATCATCACTGACGATCTGCGCATGCGCTCCCGTTGTGAATCCGTAGTAAAGGTTAAGCGGAACCCAACCCTGTGTAAGATGATTTCCTGTAGAAACCTGTGCTTCAGACACAGATGCAGACAGACTGTAAAATGGGGGTGGGGAGGAGGAAGGGTAAACTTCAGCTACCTCGTACTGAAAGATGACATTTTTTGCATTTGTACATATTCACATTGATTGAGGCTGCAGAAATATTGCTCACATATTCAAATAACTGGGAGCAGAGGGGTTGGATGTCAGGCTTCCTCCCACCTCCTCTTCTTTTTCTTCCTCCTCCTCCTCCTCCTCCTCCTCCTCCTCCTCCTCCTCCTCCTCCTCCTCCTCCTCTTTTTTCTGTATAGGTTCCACATTCTCTGAGGCTTTTTTGCTGGAGAAATGAAAAGGGTGGGACAGGACTTTCCAATCTACAGTCTCGTAGCTGAAAGTCAGCCTCTGTTGGGGTCACAAGGCAGCTATGCAAGACTGAATGCCAGTGGGGGCCTCTGTCGATGAGACAGTTGGCATCTAACCTTGAGTAAGATTCTAGTTCATGCATGGAAGTGTTGAACGGGCATGGAATGAGATTGATTCCATTCATTAGCGCCAATGGGCTGCAAATACCTTTTGTGTACTTATTATTACCGGGCGGTAATGGATAATGAAATGGCATAATATCGCTAACACCTGAAGGGTGTCTAATGGTCGATGTGGCTAAATCGAAGCCACGACTTCTTCTTTTGCTTCCGTTCCTTTGCTGGGGAATTTGAAGGCAATGAAAGGGCTGACTTGGAAGAAGAGGGACAGGAAAGCTGAGCTGAGGAGCAGGAAGCTCAGGACCATGGACAGTTCGCAGGGAAGTGGGCCAGGCGGATCCAACTGTCCATCAAATCCATCAGATCAACTCTGTGAACCGAATCCAACTTTCCTGTTGAATCAAAAAGTCTAATCAAACTGGGGGGATCCAATGCCTCTGCATGGATCGGTGGATTGAGAAGGACTTTCCCATATTCCCTAAAAGTGGCTTTTTATTGCCTGAATAGGTTGTAGAGAAAATGCTTTTAAAAGGTAAAAAAAGGCTCCAACGACCACAGCTGTGGCATGCGATCATCAGAGCCTTTTTTATGGGGGTGGGGGGAAGTCCCTTTTTGTTCCCAGCAGGCTTCCTTGAAGGGGTGGGGAGTGGGGGGTTGTTTTTGAGAAAGAGAGAAGAGAGAGAGAGAGAGAAAGAGAAAGAAAGAAAGAAAGAAAGAAAGAAAGAAAGAAAGAGGGAGGGAGGGAGGGAGGGAGGGAGGGAGGGAAGGAAGGAAGGAAGGAAGGAAGGAAGGAAGGAAGGAAGGAAGGAAGGAAGGAAGGAAGGAAGGAAAAAGGAGAGGAAGGAAGGACTACAAACCTGGCACTAAACGCAGCTTCAGAGGATAATCCAGGGCTGGAAGGCACCTGGAGGTCATCTAGCCCAACCCTGCTCCGGCAGGACATTGTTAGTGAGTTTCTGTCTTTTGATCCCCCAGTCACATGGTTACATAGCCACGCCCACCCAGTCACATGACCCCACCAAGCTACGCCCACAGAACCGGTAGGAAAGAAATGTAGATTTCACCCCTGCATTGGTCTCTTCATAAACTCTCATGGGAACTAGTCTGAGGCAGCCTCATTTTATGACCTCTCTTGCCACAGTTGTTAAGTGAAATACTGCAGTTGTTAAGTTAGCAACTTGGTTGTTAAGTGAAACAGGTTTCCCCATTGACTTTGCTTGCCAGAAAGTTACAGCTGCGGGGGGGATCACGTGACCCCGAGACACTGACGGTCACAAATACAATCAGCGGCCAACCATCAGAATTTTGATCACGTGACCATAGGGATGTTGCAACGGTCATAAGTGTGAAACACGGTCGTAAGTCACTTTTTCAGTGCCGTTGTAACTTGGAATGGTGGCTACACAAACTGCTGTAAGTCGAGTACCTTGATAATTAGCAATCCTCTTTACACTCTTGCACACACACACACAAACACACACACACACACACAAACACAGCTGCACCTTTTAGCGCTCCAACCGCCCCCTTCAAGATGCTTCAGAAGATTTCCAAAAATACCATCCTGATTGTCATAAAATTTAATAAAGGCGCATTCGTATTAAGATCATATTATGGTCTGAGCACAGCAGCTGATACACCGACAGCAATTAAGGGCAGCAGAGTGAAATAAAAATGTTTTAAGTGGTTTCGGAAAAAGTCCCAGCCAAAGGCTCTAATTTCCTTCCTAACCTTCTTCTCCCCCTTATATTCCACCCCCCCTGCTCTCCCCTCCCCACCCACCCCCGGCAACTAAGTGCTAACAACCCCTTGAAATCAGCAAGGCAGCTGACGAGCAACGAAATACCATTGATTTGGATCCAGCCATTCCATCCCTTTCAGGTAATTAGATTTAAAAAGTTACCTGCCTCCTTAATGCTTGACTCCCGCCCTTCCGCGTCTGCTGGAAAATGCAAGTCCAAGAGTCCGTCACCATTTCTGCAGCCACAGAGAAAACATAAAGGGACCAAGAAGTGTTGAGGGGGCCTTTTCATCGCCCCAAAAGTATCTCGAGGGCGATTCTAAGAGAAAGAGAGAACGAAGACACAGGCCAGACTGTGTTGTGACCCAGGCCCAAGTAGGTAGTAGGAAATTCAGTCAGTGTAAAAACAAACTAACTTTATTTGAACAGCTGAGATTAACTCATTCTCAGCGTAGTC
This sequence comes from Ahaetulla prasina, assembly GCF_028640845.1. NCBI lineage: Eukaryota > Metazoa > Chordata > Lepidosauria > Squamata > Colubridae > Ahaetulla > Ahaetulla prasina. The sequence continues at coordinate 10,039,202 of NC_080547.1, read as the reverse complement.
CAAACTAAATTAAAGTAAATTCCTCCCAACACAATTCTTCAGTCCTATCACCAACCTTGGTCCAGTTAGGCAAACTGCCAAAGGCCTTTCTTGGCAATCAGTTCAGAAGACACTGATACAAAAATAAATGCAACAAGATGAAGCTATCAAGGTTGTTTTCTGGCAAAGAGCACAAATGCCATTGCTGGTCTTTTAAGCCTTATTGGAGGGGCCAATCATCTCTTAGCCCTACTCCCGAGTTGTCCTCTTTGCTTGAGCTGCTCTTGTCTTCGGGCAGCTCTTCTCATGCGTGCATTAGGAACAGGCTCCTCCTGTTCCTCTGACTCACTACTGTCAGCCTCTGGAGGCTCTGGACTCTGCACATCACTCCCAGATGGCCCTGGCCCCACCTCTGCCTCTGACACAGAGCCCTCATCCGGGCCTTCCCCAGCCTCCAGGACTGGCCCATGCTCTTCCTCAGCCTCATCACTGTCCGACTCCGTTGCCAGCTCCGCAGGCTGCTGACGGACTACAACAGACTGTGGCTGATCAGACTCAGAGGTTGCATTGGTTTAGTCCTGCAAGTAAAAAATAAAAGGAGAACAATGACCTCAATGTCACTATTTTGACAGCATGACAATCTTCACCAAGGGGCCTTGGCTGTTCCTCTCCTCAGATCATGCCTGCTTCCAGCCTTCTGGTGGTCCCATCATGGTTACATCCAGGGGTGAAATCCAGCAGGTTCTGACAGGTTCTGGAGAACCGGTAGTGGAAATTTTGAGCAGTTTGGAGAACTGGCAAATACCATCTCTGGCTGGCCCCAGAGTGGGGTGGGAATGGGTATTTTGCAGTATCCTCCCCCTGCCATGCCCACCAAGCCACACCACGTCCAGCAAGCCACACCCACAAAATCAGTGGTAAAAAAATTTGAATTCCACCACTGGTTCCATCCAACAATCCTTTCATTCCAAAGATTCAAGTTTGGGATGAAATCTGAGGGATCCTATTTGGGGGTCCATGGGGGTATTTTGTCCCCAAGAGGATCTGTGGCTAGACAAATTGCCAGTGAGGATAAAGTTCTTCCCCCTCCTTAAACCAACCCCACCCAATTCTTTGCAACACCTGAAAATTCTTAGCGCGAGTGTCTTCAACTGCTCAGCGGTCGGCCACGGCCACCTTCGGGTCCCAGGCCGCCTCTTTTTAGGTTGAGTTATTTACCTAAAGAGACATTTACGACTTCGTAATTAGCAAGACAGCACACAGACCCCGTTTCCACCACCCCCTCCCCCAAATGCTGGTGATGAGCAGCTTCTTCCTATGGGAGCAAAACCCATCAGTGTCGGAAATGACCCATGACAGCGATTAAATTAGCACGGGGGTGTAGCGCCGCCACCTCGCTCCTCACAAAATACTCCAAGCTTTCCAACGGAGCAGATAGATCCCGGAGCTGCAGGGGAAGGTCCCGTAGTACTTACATTTCAGCTTTGGTTTCGCTGAACTGAATTACAACCACCCCCTACTCAGCCTTCGGGACAAGCGAGAGTCTACAGCGTTTGAAGTGATGTGGGGGCCACATTTCCAGCACACTGAGAATTGGCTCCCCCTCCCAAATGGGAGATGTTATAGCAGAGGCCGCAGTGGGGAAAAAAGCCGGAAAGAATTAAGGAGCATGGAAAAGGCCTGCCGAGGGCTTCCTTTCCAGGAATCTTGGTGGAGTTGATGGCGGAACCTCCCCTTACAATGACGAGGGGGGTTACTCACTCCTCAAGGGGTCCCTGAGTTGCTAAACCCGTGTGGGGATCCCAAGCTGATAAGTAACCCAGCAAAAAGTTGCTTTCTCAGGGCTGCCAAGGAAAAACAGTGATATTCCATTCTATGGGTGTGGCTCGGTGGGTGTGGTTTGGCTTGGTGGGTGTGGCAGGGGAAGAATACTGCAAAATCCCCATTCCCTCCCCATTCTGGGGCCAACCAGATGTGGCATTTGCCGGTTCTCCAAACTACTCAAAATTTCCACTACCGGTTCTCCAGGACCTGCTGGATATGGAGGACCCCTGCCTATATGGCATTTCAGACAGGTGGCTATCCAGTCTCTTCTTAAAAACCTCCAGGGGTGGAGCGCCCCCAGCTTCTGAAGGCAACTTCCGTTCCACTGGTCCATTGTCCTCACCGTTAGGAAGTCCCAAAGGTGCTTTTTAAAGACGCATTTGGACTTTCAGGTTTTTCTTTGAAGAGGTTTCTCTCCTCATCCAAGAAGCTTCTTCAGCTCTTCCCCATTAGGAAGCTTCCCCTGGAGTGATGGAGAATTTATGGCACTGCTACTGGCCGTGGAGGCCCTGCAGGAGAAGGTGGGGACATCTGCAGCTTGTGAGAACAAGGAAGAAGCACACCTTAACCGAAGTCTACCTGGTTTTGGCCAGCTGGGCTCCCTCTGCAGACCTCTTGAGTGCTTAATGGCCTTCGGTTCCTGCCTAGCCTGGGTATTTTTTCATTTGCAAGGAGACATCCAGTGCCTCAGTGTGTTTGGTCCGTGCTAGCCCCCTTCCCATTTCTCCATCTCAGGTGGCGTGCGCAGACCTGGCTGAATCGGCGCGGCTGGTGGCATGGCGCCCCAAGGCTGTGTCAATTTCTACAAAATGGAAGGCCCGCGCAGCTCAACATATCGTCACCTGCCCGATATCCTTCAAAAACCCATTAGCTTTTATGGGGAGCTTGTCTCCATCAAGGAAAGGGATGGCTCACCATGCTCTCCATCTCAGGCAGGGGGCAGGGGCTCTGCCTTGGGGAGGGGTCTCTTCACCGCAGCTTCAAGGATCTTTGTTAACTGTGGGGAAACGGGGGCTGGGAGGGGAGGAGGGGGAGGAGAAAGAAACCGGGGTCCAGTTCTATTCCTTCCCCCCTCCCCCTTTCTCAGAAAGTAATTGGAAAGAAATTCAGTGAGTGGAATGGGATGAAGTCAGCCGAATGAGACAAGCATTTATGAAGACTTTCTTATCCCCATTACCACCACCCCCTCCCTCTCTCCCTCCCCCCCCCCAATCTAATGGGACTGTGAATTTCAAAAAGCAGGGGAAATTCAGAAAGGTGATTCTTGGAATGAAATTCAAAGCAAGTCATAGGTTCACCTTCTGTCCTTGACCAAGCCGCACCCAAGAACAGGGACCTCCTAAGTGGTAACCAGGAAAGGAAACCCCTGGCCAAGCACCTCCCACTCCCCAAAATGCCTCTCTTGGCTTGGGAATTTTTTTTTAAAAGCCTGTGATAGCTGAGCCACGCTATCATCAGAGGCTTTTTTTTTTAACTTTTAAAAGCATTTTTTCGGCCAAAGAAAAAATGCTTTTAAAAGAAAAGAAAAAAACCTCTGAAGATCGCACGGCTCAGCTGGGCATGGGGAGGGGATGGGATTTTTGCTACCGGTTCTCTGAACCACCCACCACCATCGCTACTGGATTGGGCGATCTGGCCCGAACCAGGAGCATTTCACCCCTGGATTGAAGCCGAATGACCCGACTTCTGGAAGGAATGCATTGGGTCACCATTCTAGGCTGGTAAATGGTGCCTCTTGAGGCAAAGGTAGAAGGCTCTGTTCTTCCAACGTCTTCTTGTATGTGACAAACACAAGCAGCACATGGATCCCTTGGCTGAGTTGTTCCTGGAGTGAGTGTCAGTTGCTTAGTCCTCTCCCAGATGGTTAACCAGGCCCTGAAGTCACCTTGACTTGCTTCTCCTAAGAGTAACAAGAGAAAGAGGAGTTCAACATAACTTAGGAGGAAGGATGCCATTGTGTCTTGATCACTTTTCTCCATAACTATCTTCCTACCCACTTTTGATCCACTCTCCCCGGTTTGGTGGCCAAAGTGGGCGGAAAGCAAAACTGCTCCTCGGCTTACACAGCCTGAGCCACTGAAGGGTGAAGGCCTCGGCTGGCCCATCAGGTTCAGCCACGGACTGATTTGTTCGGAGACCGCAAAGTTTGTTACGGCCCAAGGAGAGCTCCTTCCTTCTCCCCTCCACTTGGCAGTCTCTAGACGCTGAGAGTCTTTGATTTCCTGGAAAACCAATTACTGAACAGCAGATTAGAGCACTAATAAAGTCCCATTATACCATTTTCAGAAAATAAATCTGATCGGATGCTGCCAGTTTATCTTTGATGGCTCACAATGCAGCCCTCCCTTCGTGCCTGGCATCCTGTGAGCCGTTGGAGATGGATGGGGCAAAGGCAGGGAGGTGGGAGAGGAATACCAAATGCCAGGCTAGCAAGCTAATTAGATGGGACACAGAAACTCGGTCTTGAAAGTTTCTCTGTGTCCCAGCTTAGAATAATGAATAATTTGACGAGCCGTTCCGTTTATTTTGTTTTATTAAATTTATTAGCAACTCCAAAGAAGGTAAGAAGGTCAGCTCAAGTTGTGGTCCACCAGCAGCCTGCAGAGCTGGCAATGAAGTCGGACAGCAATGAAGCTGAGGAAGAACATGGGCCAGTCCTGGAGGCTGGGGAAGGCCCAGATGAGGGCTCTGCATTGGAGGCAGAGGTGAGGCCAGGACCATCGGGGAGTGAGGTGCGGACTCCGGAGATTCCAGAGGCTGACAGTAGTGAGGCAGAGGAACAGGAGGAGCCTGTTCCTAATACACACATGAGAAGAGCTGCCAGAAGGCAAGAGCAGCTCAAGCAAAGAGGACAACTTGGGAGTAGGGCCAAGAGATGATTGGCCCCTCCAATAAGGCTTAAAAGACCAGCAACGGCGCTTGGGCTCTTTGCTGGAAAACAACGTTGATATCTTTGTCTTGTTGCATTTGTATCAGTGTCTTCTGAACATTTGCCAAGAAAGGCCTTTGGCAGTTTGCCGAATTGGACCAAGGTTGGTGATAGTATGGGGCTCAGGGGCTAGGACGTTGAGTTTGTCTATCGAAAGGTAGGCAGCTCAGCGGTTCGAATCCCCAGTACTGCCGTGTAACGGGGTGAGCTCCCATTACTTGTCCCAGCTTCTACCAACCTAGCAGTTTCGAAAGCAGGGAAATTCAGAAAGGTGATTCTTGGAATGAAATTCAAAGCAAGTCATAGGTTCACCTTCTGTCCTTGACCAAGCCGCACCCAAGAACAGGGATCTCCTAAGTGGTAACCAGGAAAGGAAACCCCTGGCCAAGCACCTCCCACTCCCCAAAATGCCTCTCTTGGCTTGGAAATTTTTTTTTAAAAGTCTGTGATGATCCCAGCTGAGCCACGCTATCATCAGAGGCTTTTTTTTTTAACTTTTAAAAGCATTTTAAAAAGAAAAAATGCTTTTAAAAGAAAAAAAAAACCTCTGAAGATCGCACGGCTCAGCTGGGCATGGGGAGGGGGTGGGATTTTTGCTACCGGTTCTCTGAACCACCCACCACCATCGCTACTGGATTGGGCGACCTGGCCCGAACCAGGAGCATTTCACCCCTGGATTGAAGCCGAATGACCCGACTTCTGGAAGGAATGCATTGGGTCACCATTCGAGGCTGGTAAATGGTGCCTCTTGAGGCAAAGGTAGAAGGCTCTGTTCTTCCAACGTCTTCTTGTATGTGACAAACACAAGCAGCACGTGGATCCTTTGGCTGAGTTGTTCCTGGAGTGAGTGTCAGTTGCTTAGTCCTCTCCCAGATGGTTAACCAGGCCCTGAAGTCACCTTGACTTGCTTCTCCTAAGAGTAACAAGAGAAAGAGGAGTTCAACATAACTTAGGAAGAAAAATCCCATTGTGTCTTGACCACTTTTCTCCATAACTATCTTCCTACCCACTTTTGATCCACTCTCCCCGGTTTGGTGGCCAAAGTGGGCGGAAAGCAAAACTGCTCCTCGGCTTACACAGCCTGAGCCACTGAAGGGTGAAGGCCTCGGCTGGCCCATCGGGTTCAGCCATGGACTGATTTGTTCGGAGACTGCAAAGTTTGTTACGGCCCAAGGAGAGCTCCTTCCTTCTTCCCTCCACTTGGCAGTCTCTAGACGCTGAGAGTCTTTGATTTCCTGGAAAACCAATTACTGAACAGCAGATTAGAGCACTAATAAAGTCCCATTATACCATTTTCAGAAAATAAATCTGATCGGATGCTGCCAGTTTATCTTTGATGGCTCACAATGCAGCCCTCCCTTCGTGCCTGGCATCCTGTGAGCCGTTGGAGATGGATGGGGCAAAGGCAGGGAGGTGGGAGAGGAATACCAAATGCCAGGCTAGCAAGCTAATTAGATGGGACACAGAAACTCGGTCTTGAAAGTTTCTCTGTGTCCCAGCTTAGAATAATGAATAATTTGACGAGCCGTTCCATTTATTTTGTTTTATTAAATTTATTAGCAACTCCCAAGAAGGTAAGAAGGTCAGCTCATGTTGTGGTCCACCAGCAGCCTGCGGAGCTGGCAACGGAGTCGGACAGCAATGAAGCTGAGGAGGAACATGGGCCAGTCCTGGAGGCTGGGGAAGGCCCGGATGAGGGCTCTGCATTGGAGGCACAGGTGGGGCCAGGGCCATCGGGGAGTGATGTGCGGACTCCGGAGATTCCAGAGGCTGACAGTAGTGAGGCAGAGGAACAGCAGGAGCCTGTTCCTAATGCACGCATGAGAAGAGCTGCCAGAAGGCAAGAACAGCTCAAGCAAAGAGGACGACTCAGAAGTAGGGCCAAGAGATGATTGGCCCCTCCAATAAGGCTTAAAAGACCAGCAACGGCGCTTGGGCTTGTTGCTGGAAAACAACGTTGATATCTTTGTCTTGTTGCATTTGTATCAGTGTCTTCTGAACATTTGCCAAGAAAGGCCTTTGGCAGTTTGCCGAATTGGACCAAGGTTGGTGATAGTATGGGGCTCAGGGGCTAGGACGTTGAGTTTGTCTATCGAAAGGTAGGCAGCTCAGCGGTTCGAATCCCCAGTACTGCCGTGTAACGGGGTGAGCTCCCATTACTTGTCCCAGCTTCTACCAACCTAGCAGTTTCGAAAGCATGTAAAAATGCAAGTAGAAAAAATAGGGACCACCTTTGGTGGGAAGGTAACAGCGTTCTGTGCGCCTTTGGCGTTGAGTCATGCCGGCCACATGACCACGGAGACGTCTTCGGACAGCGCTGGCTCTTCGGCTTTGAAACGGAGATGAGCACCGCCCCCTAGCGTCGGCAATGACTAGCATGTATGTGCGAGGGGAACCTTTACCTTTTACCTATGGTGATAGTACTGAGGAATTCTGTTGGGAGGAATTTGCTTTAATTTAGTTGGACTACGCTGAGAATGAAGTAATTCTCAGCTGTTTGAATAAAGCTTGTTTATTTTTACACTGACTTGAGTTTCCTACTACCTACTTGGGCCTGGATCACAACAGCTCAGCTCTGAGGCAGGATCTGACCAACGGCTTCTCTCCACTCCTTTCTCACTTGGAGGCAACAAGAGGCATTCAGCTATTTCCAAGGAAGGGTCAAAGGCCGCTGACCTGCTCCCCAGCCACAAGACATTGCCTTTTGATAGGCAAAAAGCCCCATAAAATCTCCCCGCATCCAGTTGCCTTTATGAGTTGGGTCCTCCATGAATTTTCCCAGGCTCCTTTTCAACTTTAAACTCTTCGATGGGTGGCTCTCACCCTAACCGATGACTCTAGTTGTGCAAAAGCTTCACCGTGGCCGGCCAGCTGTGATTCAACTGCTCTCTCTGCATTTTCTTCTATTTATTTATCAACGTTCAATATCAGCCCACCCTCCTTCTCAGCCATTTCCACTTTGCCGGGAGGAGCCTTTCTATCCGCTAACAGAGTCAGGTAACTAAATTAGCACTGCTTTTACGCTCACTTTCTCTGCAATGTGACAACTGGCAGTTAAGGGCCAAGTCCATCAGTACCAAGCGCTAATTTCTTAACTCCCTTAAGTGACTCTGTGTGGCTCTGGGATGCAGCTGGGCCTGGATGGAGACAGATGAGGCGAGGTGAGCACCCTCCTGGGCCCCCTCCCTTCTGGCCTGCTGCTGGGAGATGGGGATTCTCCCCTTCCCCGTGCCGACAATGCCCCTCCCTCTCTCTATATACCTATTATCTACCTATGTAGAGGAGCACGGTGGCTCATGAAGTTAGAATGCTGGGCTGATGGTCAGCAGCCTCGTGTTCAAGACCTGTTGCTGTTGTGAAGTGGGATGAGCTCCTGGCAAACGTTCCAGCTCCGAGCGACTCGGTGGTTCAAAAGTGGGTGATCACAAGTACATAAATGGGGACCATTTCACAGGGATATGAGAGGAGCCCCAACTGGATGGTCCCCCAGGCAATGGTGATGTCACCAGCAAATCCTTTCACCATGGAAACTCTTCAGTGCTTCTGACTTTGAAGTAATAGTATTACCTGTCTATATCTGTCTCTCTGTATAGCTCTATCTCAGTCATCTATCTATCCATCCATCTTCTATCTATCTATCCTTCCATCCATCTATCCATCCATCTTCTATCCACCCATCCATCTATCATCCATCTTCTATCTATCCATCCATCCATCCATCCATTCATCTATCCATCCATCTTCTATCTATCCATCCATCCATCCATCTATCCATCCATCCATCTTTATCTATCTATCTATCTATCTATCTATCTATCTATCTATCTATCTATCTATCTATCTATCCATCCATCCATCCATCCATCCATCCATCTGTCTGTCATTTACCTACCTACTTACCTGCCTATCAGGGATTAACAAGAGGATATACTGTAAACCTCAACTGGGGTGCTGGTGCTTCCTTCCCTCCACCTAATTTCCAAGATTTGTCACATTGAAGCTTGGGATTTCTGCCCAATCCTCATCTCTTACCCAGATTTTCACACTAGAGGTAGAAATTGGCTACTGCAGGAGGTGGTGGATGTGGTGACACTCATTCAAAGGGCAGAGCTTGGGTCAGGGAGTTATGGTTGGGTCCACAGTCCTCGCTTTTTTGACTCCTCCCTGAGGATGCTGCTGTAGGTTGCCATGAAGAGCTAAGACCCAAAGACAGCAGGCCAGTGTGGGCATCAAGGGGATGCTGTGAGATCCAGATTTAAGTCTGCACTCAGACTCTGAAGTTCACTGCTGAATCGGAGTCAACCTTCTCTCTCCAACCCACTCGCCTTTCAGATCTTTTCTTGACTGGATATAATCAGAAGGGACCTTGAGAGAAGCTCCCCAGAGCTCTTGTGGGAAGGAGACAGAATACAGGTTGATAGAACAGCATTGTTGTTGTTCTCCTCCTCATACCAAAGATCAAAGGGTCGAGAAGAACTGGTTGAAAGGGCTACCAGATCCCTTCCCTCTAGCCCCTCTTCATGGCTTCCAGGCGCCAGACCCATGGAGCGTGAATTAGCCCAGCCGGAGGCCCCCAATGCTAGTTGTGGGAGGCGGGGGTCTCTTTCAGGCTCACAGCCACTTCCTGCACCCTTCATGGGTCCACCAGAGATCTTAACCAGGAGCAGATAATATTGGCGCCATCCCTGGCGAGGCTGGGAAGAATTAAGATCTCTGGTGGACCCATGAAGGGTGCAGGAAGTGGCTGTGAGCCTGAAAGAGACCCCCGCCTCCCACAACTAGCATTGGGGCCCATGGGCTCCCACGCTCCATGGGTCTGGCGCCTGGAAGCCATGAAGAGGGGCTAGAGGGAAGGGATCTGGTAGCCCTTTCAACCAGTTCTTCTCGACCCTTTGATCTTTGTTATGAGATCACCGTCCTTGAGAGGTTCATGAGGGACACCAGCTGAAATCCTCCCCAGCAATTTGGCAAGACAGCCTCAAGCAGGGCTTGGGCAACACATCTCCTCTCTTGGGTTGTCACATGGTGTGGATCTGCCCCCCACTCCCCCCCCCGGGGCCGTCTCCACAAGAGGCAGTAGCCAAGAGGATCCGTCCATCTGTGACCAGCTTGCATGACATCAGCCGGGGGAGGGCAGGCAGGGAGTGAGTCTCTTTTTTGAATCCTCTCCGCCTGAAACTTTAGGCAGTGGAGAGGGACTGACGGCCACATCAATTATGCATTTTTTAAAAAACCCGACGGATAGGGAAAAACGAGAAAGGAGGAGGGCTGAGCACTCACGGCTTCCTTAATTACATTTAATTTCTCTGCCGAGGCAAAGGCAGAGGAAGGGGTGGGAGGGAATTGCAAGCTGCTGTCCACCAGCTGATCCGAAGAAGGAAGAGGAGTTAAGCTCTTTCCACTCTCTTGGAAGCATCCATGGCTCCTTCCGCCCTGGGGGTCTCCTTGCTCCTGCTTGCCGTGGCTTCCACGGTGCACAGCAAAGGTAAGAAACTCAAGCCAAAGTTGCGAGGGATGGGTTTGCCTGCCTTGTGCCTTGCGTCAAACGTCTGGAAGGATTTGCAGGAGTGGGGTCCGCGTACAGAGATGGCCGGGTCTTCCAGCTCGACAGCACACCTGCGCTTCAGAAGCTGAGGGATGTTGAAAAGAACGAGCCTTGAGGCTGGTGTGAAAGTGAATCCGTCGAGGGTTTCGGAGTTTGTGCTAAATATTCTTCGTCGTCATTAAAAAAAAAAAAGTGGCAACGATAAGGAAAATAAGTAAAAATCTTGCTATCCAGGATGGGTGTGGAAATGCTGCTCGCTCCCAAATTCAGAGATGGACTCTGGTCTGAAGAATGAGGAAGAAGGATTAGACCTATGAAGGAAGGGTGGGTGGCCTGGAGCAGAAATTCACCCTGAGGTCTCAATGTAGAGCTCCAGGTTCAGAGGTGTTCAGGCTTCCAAAGAAAAGATGCAGGAGACAAGTGAGGAGATGGGAATTGCTCTCCTGCCCAGGGATGGGCAGCCATTTGCTAGCCAGGCTTGGAAACAAGATGCTCTATAGACTTTTGGTTCCAACACTCTTGTAGATTCCTCAGAACCAAGATTCTTTCAAGGAAGCTCCTGGTGGAGGTGAAGAACAATCCCAAACATAGTTCTTTAGTGGTTGCAAATGTTAAGCCTAGATTCCTCATTGCTGCAAGAGGAACTCCCCATGGGGTCCTTGGTGCTTGGCTGTTTTCTGGCAGACCTTTAATCACCAAACTAAGTAACATCATCAGCGCTATCCCAAAGGCGCTTTTTTTCAAGAGGCAGCTGGACTTTCTGGTTTTTCTTTGAAGACGTTTCGCTTCTTATCCAAGAAGCTTCTTCAGCTCTGACTGGATGGTGGGGAATGGAAGGATTTATTAAATCATTTTAATAAATTATATCCTTCCATTCCCCTCCATCCAATCAGAGCTGAAGAAGCTTCTTGGATGTGAAGCGAAACATCTTCAAAGAAAAACCAGAAAGTCCAGTTGCCTCTTGAAAAAAGCACCTTTGGGACAACCAGGACCTGGAGGACTGAGAATCTCCATAGACATCATCATGTTTAGCATCCCGTTAATTGTCTTCTCCATTGTAAGCATTCTTTTGCATCTTTGGGAAGTTCTACACTGGTTGAAAACCATGCACCAATGAATAATGACACCATTTGTGAAACTAAAGTCTGAGACTAGTCTGGGACTCAGGAAAACAATCCTAAATTCCTTGTTGCTTGGAATGATGGGGGCTGAATCACTGGATGACACCAAGAGCACAGGGAACAGATGACTGCGTAGCTGTTCAAACTTCCTGTTTCCGTAGGCACCATGCGCTGGTGCTCCTAATGTTAATCTGTTAATTAAGAGCTTTTCATCTTGCTAAGCCACAAGAATCGTGAGGAGCTGGAAAATGCGAACAATTGGTGGACAATTGGGCTTATTTCATTGCCATCCTAAGACACATTTTGAGACACACAATTGCATCCCATATGTTTTTCTTTCTTTTGTCCAGAATGATCTTCCAGACAGGCAACAGTTTTCTATGTTCTCAGGGATCCAGGAATGATCCAGACATGTCACCTGTAAATCTTTTATCCTTGTCTTTAGGACTTTATCTTCCCATCACCAAGTGTCAATAGTCAACTCTAAAGCCGAGAGATGTTAGATGGCACACCAAACATTGATTTGATGGCACACCAAGCATTCTGGGATCAGGGCTACTCTGTTCACTCAGGAAGCCATGTTTCTTGGGAACGGAGCGAAATGGAAAACCGTGTCTTCACATTTGTCCCATCCCTCACAATGTGATCTCATCCTGTTGCATATGAAAACAATGGCAGTCCGGAGGGAGGAGTCAAGATGGCGACACACAAGCAGCTTCAGAGAGAAGCTTCCAGCTTGCAACAGGCCTTGCCGCTTCTTGGCTTAACCCAACGTATCACAATTGCCACCCAAGGGCAAGGAAAGAACTGGGGCCAGCCCCAGAACCCATACATCTAATCATGTGGCCCGTTGCTGCCCCGCAATCTGCCTCTTTGCCTTTTCCAGGGGTGAAAGGACTTGGTTTCCCAGCCATTATAAAGATCTAACTAAGGCTGGGGGTTCTTTATGGATCCCACTTCAGCAGAAATATGGGGGCAGAAGAGATGGTAAAGGTGCTAAGCAATGGAGGCAGAGACACCCCCCCTCAATCCTTCCAAAGATCAAAGTCTTCCTCCTGAGAAGGGGATCAGCTACTTTTGGCACTCTACCTGTAGACTCCAAGAGAAGGTCACACGTGTTGACTCAAGATCTTCCTGAATTGATGAAGCATATTTATCTGAGATGCCTATCGGTAGCCCAGAGGGAGGGAGGGAGGTCTCAGAGGGAGACCACAGCTGCAATATAAGGATATCTGCAAGAGGGACCTAAAGGCCCTGAGAATGGACATCAACAACTGGGAAACCTTGACCTCCGATCGTTCAGCTTGGAGGCTAAAGACGCAGCATGGCTTTCTCCAATTCGAAGAGACATTTGTTCGGCAGGCTGAGGCAAAGAGGTAGTCCCGGAACCAGTGAAATCTGGGGGCTGGGCAAGGGACAGAATGTATCTGTCCTCGGTGTGGAAGGGGTCGCCACTCTCGAATTGGCCTTTTTAGCCACACTAGATGCCGTTTTAGGATCTCTTTCCAGAGCAAGATACCAGAGTCTTTTGAGACTGGAGGATGCCAATACAATATTGGTAGCCCATAAAACTATTCCTTCTCCTTTATAATAATGGGGGTGCGGGGGGTGGGGGGGGTGAGGAGGTTGAAGGCATCCAAGAGCTGATCTTGGAGCCCGACTGGCTGTAGAATTGGCCACCTATCATTTGTATTTTCAAGGGTCACTGAGACAATAGCAAAAGCAGATCCTGCTGCACAGTTAGGGAGGGCGTCTGCTTGCTGCCGAATCCCCCCTAATTTGTTTTCCTGCTTCTCTTCTGCCCTCTCTGTTGTCTCGCCGTCCAGCTGGCCAGATGTGCTCGTGCACAAAACGAACTTGGAGGCATTAGGGATTGTGTGAAAAGGCAGAGGGGCCCTGCTTGAAAAGCCGCCTCGGAGCCTGCTTCCCCCAAGCCCTGGCAGATCTATTCCAATTAGGAGCTGCTTGGAAAGTGCGAATTGTGCCCAAGTGGTAGAAAGTCATGTACGAGAAGAGGCTTTGCAGAGAGCAGCTTCCTTGTTTGTCTTGCCTTCTCTCGTCTGGAGTTGCCTTGCAGGAGGAGGTTTGTCTCCGAAGCCACTGTTTTGCTGTTAGAGCTGGAAAAAAAAATTGTTTCTGGAAACTTGGAGGGCATCACAAGATTAGCCAAATATGGCATTTCAACAGGTTGCCCCATCATATCCTTCTGGGTGGAAAACATTCTCTCGAGATAAACTGTGTGGTTGTTTATGATTGTTTATCCCCATCTTCATCAAAACATATATAAGAAAGTCTGTGTTGTGATCTAGGCCCAAGTAGGTATTATTAGATGCAATCAGTTCAAAAACAACCAGATTTTATTAGAACAACTGAGAATTAACTCATTCTCAGTGTAGTTCAAACTAAATCAAAGCAAATTCTTCAGAACACAATTCTTCAGTCTTATCACCAACCTTGGCTTAATGAGCCAAACTGCCAAAGGCTTTTCGCGGAAAAAGTTCAAAAGCAGAAGATGCCAACAAGAAATAAATGCATCAAGACAAGGAGCAAACCTATCATCGTTGTTTTCCAACAAAGAGCCCAAACGCCGTTGCTGGTCTTTTAAGCATCATGGGAGGCGCCAATCATCTCTTGGACGTACTCCTGAGTCGTCCTCTTTGCTTGAGCTGGTCTTGCCTTCTGGCAGCTCTTCTCATGTATGCATTAGGAACAGGCTCCTGCTGTTCCTCTGCCTCACTACTGTCAGCCTCTGGAGGCTCCGGAGTCCATACCTCACTCCCCGATGGCCCTGGTCCCACCTCTGCCTCCAATGCAGAGCCCTCATCCAGGCCTTCCCCAGCCTCCAGGACTGGCCCATGTTTTCCTCAGCCTCATCGCTATCCGACTTCAATGCCAGCTCTGCAGGCTACTGGCGGACCACAGCAATCTGAAGAAATGCCCTGGACTTTGGCAGAAGATGTTCAGTCTTATATGCCAATAAATGAGCAAATTGGCTCCTGGTGAAAGGATATTGTTGGTGTCATAACTTGAGCTATACGGTAGCATGGATGGAAAGCAGAGCCGGCTGGACTGAGAATGTGGGGTGGGGAGGATATGGAACCTGGTCTTGGGAAAGGAGAAGACATGAGTCAGCCATGAATGGGTACTTGCAGAAAAGTTTATTTGGTCCTGAGAAAGAAGAAAAGGTGTGAGTGTCAGAAAAAAACTCAAAATAACTCCACCCAATTTTGGGTGGTATGTGAGATGGGGCAGAGAGGATTCTTTCAAGATTTCTGGAAGATCAACCGTGTCCGATTCTCAATGTGGCCTACCTCAAAGGGTTGATGGAAACCAGCAAAAGGCTCCCTGTTCAGGTAGCAGCCAAAAAGGAACTGAGACAACGAAGAAGGACCTGCAAAACACACCTGGGAAGGTTGTGGTGCTGCACAGCAGAGCATAACGTTAACAGAAGGCTTTAAGAAAAGATCGAGAATTAGATGCTGGAGGTGGAGGAGAGAAGGAGACCAAGAACACAGAAGGTTTTCAAGGATGGAAGAAGGCTCCCATCATGCTATGAATAAGAGCTAGAAGGCCACAGAGGGAATGCACTACTCTTAATCTTCTCATCGTTCCCACCACCCTTCTCCTCCCACTTATGCCTGTATGACTGTAACTTTGTGACTTGTATCCTTACAATTTATATTGATATTGATTGATTCCTGTTTGCGTATTTGTACCCTATGACTATCATTCAGTGTTGCACCTTAGAATTCTTGACGAATGTATCTTTTCTTTTATGTACACCGAGAGCCTATGCACCAAAGACAAATTCCTTGTGTGTCCAATCACACTTGGCCAATAAAAAATTCTATTCTATTCTATTCTATTCTATTCTATTCTATTCTATTCTAGGTGGGAAAGACGGGAAAATAACTCAAATAAAAATAAATCAGCAGCTCCTACAATGGCATGCTTGGTTTGTTTTGCAGTTTCCCAGAAAATACCCAACAAAGCATCCGGCTCAGGCAAGGCTGCCCTGCGCCAGCTCTCCGATTATTTATTTGCCAATTACAAGAAGGATGTCAGGCCGGTCTGGAACTGGAGGAAGACGACCAATGTGGCCCTCGACGTCATGATTTATGCTATTCTGAGCGTGGTAGGACCCCTCTCCTTCCTTGAGAAATCCCCCCTCCTTTTTTTTGCTTCCTTGGATACATGGGTGGGGAGCAGGTCACACTCCCCCCATCAGGGTTTAGTTCTAAGGGCCCCCCCCCCGAAAACCTCTGCACCTAGTCTTTATTATAATACACCATTTTGTTTTTAATGGACAATACAACTGTAACGTGTTTGGAATTGTAGGCATTTAAAGACTGAAAGCATCAAGATGTTGCCTCTGCTTTGTGTACATTCCTGGCTGCTGCGAAGCTGAAATTCAGAAACTGACCTCATAAACAGAATCATTATTTAGACTCAGGGCTGCTTCCTCTAACTGACAGCTGCTCGGAAAGCTCTCCGGTTGAGGTTTTCCTTCTTCCAAAGAAGCTGCTGGTTAGAAGTGCCAAGGACATGCTTTAAGATGGTCTTTTAGATACTTCTGCTTTTCCTAATTTAGTTAATCTGGTTATACAGCAGCTAAAGTGCTCCTGATGCTGGGCAATAAAACTGCACAATCATGATTAGTAGAAAGGTGATAGATAGATAGATAGATAGATAGATAGATAGATAGATAGATAGATAGATAGATAGATAGATAGATAGATGATGGACGGACGGGAGGGAGGGAGGGAGGGATACACAGACAGACCTTTAGATAAAGCCAATTCTCCAGGCTTGAGTTATGGGAAAAGTGGCAAAACCTGTCACCTTTCCTCCTTCCCAATCTTGGCTAGTTTTGCAATCAAACGTAGGGCCGAGCCATCCTTTCCAGTCCTTCAGCCTCAACTTTGTTTTTCTGCTTTCCACAGGATGAAAAAAACCAAGTCTTGACCACCTATATTTGGTACAGGCAGGTAAGGAAGCCAACTTCTCTCCGGACATTTGACTTTATCTCCTTCCTTGTTGGTTCTCCTTCCCTCCTCGTACGAAGTGTGGTTGGTTTAATCCAGTGGTAAAATCCAACTTTTTTTTACTACCAGTTCTGTGGGTATGGCTTGGTGGGCATGGCAGGGGAAGGATACTGCAAAATCCCCATTCCCACCCCACTCCTGGGGGAAGGATATTGGAAAATCCCCATTCCCACCCTACTCCTGGGGGAAGGATACTGCAAAATCCCCATTCCCACCCCACTCTAGGGCCAGCCAGAGGTGGGATTTGCTGGTTCTCTGAACTGCTCAAAATTTCCGCTTCCGGTTCTCCAGAACCTGCTGGATTTCACCCCTGGTTTAATCATGGATTGTTAACCTAATATTGTCCCACATGGTTCAGCATCTACTTCTGGGGGTAAACACGATATCTGCCGCCGTTTCTCATCCAACGTGCAGCATTGGATCGATGAATTCTTGAAGTGGAATCCACAGGACTTCGACAACATCACTCAGATGTCCGTCCCCACCGAAGCCATCTGGGTCCCAGATATCCTGATCAACGAATTGTAAGTCTGCAAAAGACTTCTTGGGCTCCCCTTCCCTGCCAAAGCTGTGGGTCAGGATGGGCTAGAGGGGAAACCAGGCAGTTTGGTTGCTCCTCCCTTCCCTTCCTTTTCCTTCCCTTCCCTTCCCTTCCCCTCCCTGGCACTGCGCTGCGCTTAGTATTCCCAGCTGTGCTTTTCCTTGGCTCGCAACCGGCTCCATCTTCTGCGTAGTGTACATTGCAGATGGAGAGAAGGCTGTGGAATTGGGATGGCTCCAGGAATGGGAAACTATAAACGGCCATAATTACCCTTCTTGGGCTGGGCGTTCTGAGGAAGTCTCTGTAGAGACAATGGAGGGGCAGCTGTGGAGCTGCCAAACTCCTCTGGAAAGAATCCGAGAAGGCATCTCTGGTGCCAACGGGCCTTCTAGTCCTGCTATTACCAGACCTTTGCAAAGAGGGCTAGAACAGTCCTTTGGGGAGGAGAGCTTCTTCTCCTCCCCCATCCCAGAGCAATCTATTAACGTCGAACGACTTCACTGGCCAACCCCCTTAGTTTTCTTAGAGCAACGCGGTGTACAGAAGCCACCAGGCACCCCAAATGTTCCCTGTTTGTTCGTTCTTGTTTCCTCTTCCTCCTGGTCTGAATTTTTTAACAGGCTCTTTTGCACGAATGAGAGAATGAGAGAAGCAGGCAGGTTGCGAAACAGAGTTGTTTTCCTTGGAGGTCCCGTTGCTCGAGGGAATCCATTCTCTGCCTTGGACAACCTGATCTTGGAAATCTTCCAGGGTCAATCAGCATTTAGGAATTTGCCTATAAGTTAGTCAGAGGTCTCCAATCTTGGCAACTTTAAGCCTGGAGGACTTCAACAGAATTCTGGGAGTTGAAGTCCTCCAGGCTTAAAGTTGCCAAGGTTGGAGACCCCTGAGTTAGACCATCGGGGGAGCTTTTTCCTTGAGTTCCTTTTTCCCCCTCTTCGGTTTCCTGCAGTGTGGATGTGGGCAAATCCCCGGAAATCCCCTACGTCTACATCCTCTATAATGGGGAGGTGAGGAATCTCAAGCCTGTCCAAGTAGTGACCGCCTGCAGCCTGGACATCTACAACTTCCCCTTCGATGTACAGAACTGTTCTCTGACCTTCACCAGTTGGCTGCATAACAGTAGGTCGCAAGCTGTATTGATGGGTTCTTGGGGACCTCCTGGATGCCGGGGGTGGGGTGGGGGGACGGGGACGGGGGGAACAAACCGTCTCTACAGTCCAACTAGAGAAAGTCAAACTGGTGTCTACTACCTCTGGTAGCTGCCAATATCTTCTTTCCAACCTAAGCAATCTCTTGTGTCTGCGCCCCCCGATCCGGGCCTGCTGCCAGAAAGTGACTTGGACAGTGAGGGGGAAGGGCGGTCAGGACTTACCTCAGGAGCACCGGCTTGCCTGACTCAGCTCCAGGAGCCAGAAACAGGCCAGGTGGAAGAGATAACGAGGCCTCCATCCCCTGACTCTTTCCCCGCCCCCCCAGGCCACGCCTGCAGACCCAGCTGACGGCAATCAGGCTTGGTTTTGTAGGCAGGAGAAGAGGGAACAACAGAAGCAGGGGTGGGGCAGGCCTAGGAAGTGCTGAGTCATGGAGCCACACCCCACAGGATATAAAAGGCAGCCAGAGCTGCTGTGTCTCTTTGTAACAGGCAAATCCACTGATTAAGAGCTGAAGTTTGTTTCTAGGTGACTCACCAGCGTCGTGGAAGATAACGGAGGCTCTTGGCAGACGCTGGCTCTTCTGCTGCCAGAGCTGATAGTGACGGCTAATTAAGCCGTCATTCGGACGGAGGCGAGGGAGGACAGAACACAATTCTTTGGACTACGGAGAACTAGTCTAGCAATGGCCGTTCTCCATCGTAGCTTGATGGGATTCCGCCATGAGAAGCCACCTGCCCTTTTGCTCAGTGAGAAAATCCCTGGAGAATTTGTTTGTTGTTGTTGTTGAGGGCATCTTCCTTCTTGTTGGCCTTCCTTTGGGAGGATCCAATGCGGAAAAGAGTCTAGTTTCAAGATTCAAATTGTCACCATAGAACCATTAGAAAAAGAATCATGTGTGGTCACAGATTGAATTGGCTTAAAAATGGGTTGGCTACAGGCCGTTTGTCTGTTTTGTTTTTCAGGATTTTCATGACTGTTGTAACAAAACTTTGCTATGTTGCCAGGGAACTCAGGTGACCTGAGAAAGGAGTCCAGTCAGGCTCTCTGCGACGGGTTTTCCTGAACACAGCACCTGGATTCACACAACACACTAAAACCTAAATCTGGGTTACATGTTGGCTACTTTCTCATAACTGGCTATGAAACTGTGGTTCACACCAGGGGTGAAATGTAAAAGTTGTTACTACCGGTTCTGTGGGCGTGGCTTGGTGGGGGAGGGGTAATGTGACTGGGTGGGCGTGGCCAACATTTTTTTTAAAATTATAAAAGCATTTTTTCTGCAACCTCTTTGGCCGAAGAGGTTGTAGAAAAAATGCTTTTAAAAGGCTCTGACAATTCCAGCTTTGTTGCCTGATCGTCAGAGGCTTTTGTTTTCTTTTAAAAGTATTTTTTTTGCCTATAAAAGAAAAAAAAAAGCCTCTGACGATCAGGCAACTCAGCTGGGGTCGCCAGAGGAGCCTTTCAAAAGCATTTTTTCTACAGCCTCTTCGGCCAAAGAGGTTGTGAAAAAAATGCTTTTAAAAGGCTCTGACAATCCCAGCTGAGTTGTGTGATCATCAGAGGCTTTTTTTTAACTTTTAAAAGCATTTTTTCAGCTGAAGAAAAAATGCTTTTAAAAGTTAAAAAAAAAACCTCTGATGATCACGTGGCTCAGCTGGGCATGCGGGGGGGGGGGGGATTTTTTCTACCAGTTCTCCGAACCACCCGCTGCCATTGCTACCAGATCGGGCGATCCGGTCCAAAGCAGGAGCATTTCACCCCTGCCCTGCACCCTGTTTAAGTCAACTGTTGGTTTTTCACCAACCCAGCAGTCTGTTGCTAGGGGCGCAAAGAAGCACTCTTCTTCGGCATCCTTTTCCATTTCTTTATCCTCAGTACGAGACATCAACCTCTCCTTGTGGAGGACCCCGGAGGAGGTGAAAAATGACCGGAGCGTCTTCATGAACCAGGGCGAGTGGGAACTTCTTCACGTGCTCAGCCAGTTTCGAGAGTTCAGTGTTGGGGACAATGATTACTACGCAGAGATGAAGTTCTTTGTAAGTGGCTGGGGTGGGCATTGGAGGGGAACCTGAACCGGGTGCCAGGCACAGCACTGGCACAGCAACTGCTCCAAAGAATGGAGGCGGGAGGATAAGATGGGATCTCAAAAAGAACTTATAGCCGCCTGATCAGATACAGTAATTATAGCACCGTTTATGGGCAGCCATCCTTCTCATGGCCTAGAACCGTGATGGCGAACCTATGTCATGAGTGCTAGAGATGGCACACAGAGCCCTCGCTGTGGGCACCTGCGCTGTCACCAACTGCTCTTATGGGTTCCATTGTGCACATGCATGTTGGCCAGCTGGTCTGGCGTCCAGGAGCACCGGCCAGCTGCTCTGTTCTGGGTTCCGGCGTGCACCTGGGCAACGGCCGGCTGGTCTTCGGCACGCATGCGTGCACCGGAACCCAGAACCCAGCAGCTGGCCAGGGCACATGCACGCCAGACCAGCTGCTCGCTTCTGGGTTCTGGTGCTCCAGCATGCGCGCACGCTCCAGTTTCAGCATTCGGTGCCAAAAAGGTTAGCCGCCACTGGCCTAGAAG
The DNA here is from genome assembly GCF_028640845.1 of Ahaetulla prasina. Lineage (NCBI taxonomy): Eukaryota > Metazoa > Chordata > Lepidosauria > Squamata > Colubridae > Ahaetulla > Ahaetulla prasina. The sequence continues at coordinate 10,018,477 of NC_080547.1, read as the reverse complement.
CTGCAGCTGGAGTGGTGTATGAATAAAATAGCTGCTGATCTTTCTGAGCCAGTCTGAAAGTTTTGCCTTTGGGCCTTTCCGTCTCTGGAGAACATCCAAAGCTTCCAGATCTCTCTTTCTGTCCTAACAGGTGGTCATCCGGAGGCGCCCCCTTTTCTATGCTGTCAGCCTGCTGCTCCCCAGCGTTTTTCTAATGGTCATGGATATTGTGGGCTTCTACCTGCCCCCCGATAGCGGGGAAAGAGTCTCATTCAAGATCACCCTCCTTCTTGGCTACTCAGTTTTCCTAATCATTGTATCCGACACTCTGCCTGCGACTGCTATCGGGACCCCCCTTATAGGTATGAAAGCAATGGCAACAGCAATAGCACGTAGACTTCCATACTGCCCCGTAGTGCTTCATAGCACTCTCTGGGTGGTTTTCAAAGTCAGCGTATGGTCCCCCCAACAATCTGGGTCCTCATCTTACCAACCTCAGAAGGATTGAAGGCTGAGTCAACCTTGAGTCCCGACAGAATTGAACTCCAGATTGTAGACAGGAGTTGGACTGCAATCCTGCGTTCTAACCCCTGGGCCACCAGAGTTCCTAATATCCTTCTGGTCTTTGCTGGGATATGATAACTTAGTGGGGACATTCAGTCAGGTTGAGGAAAAGAAGAAACCCTTCTGAGATCTGCAGTGGCCAGATGCGATCCAAGAGGACCATCCAACTGGCTTGTAGAAAATGCCCTCTGATTTCCTTTAGGAAGCAGTGCTGGGAATGAATGGCTAAGACCAGGAGAATTCACACGTAATGCACATCCGGGACTCAACACCTTGCCTAAGCTGAAATCTAAAATCAACTGAGGAGAAGGCTGGAACAGATGAGGATAAAAAGCAACTAGGATTTTTGATATGAGCAACAGAGAACTTTGAGGTAGAAATGAGGGTTTGCTGAAGCCTCTGCTCTGCTCCTGCAGGTATCTATTTTGTGGTCTGCATGGCCTTGCTGGTGATCAGTTTGACAGAGACCATCCTCATTGTACGCCTGGTGCACAAGCAGGACCTTCAGCCCCATGTTCCTGACTGGGTGAAGCGCTGGGTTCTAGAGCGGGCCACCATCCTGCTCTGCATCCAAGACAGGAAAGCGTTTCGCCCCATCTGCACTCAAAGCTCAAACATCTCCAGGAACATGGAGAATAACGACAGCACAGGTGAGGAGTCCCCAATCACGGCCTGATCATTCAGCCCCCTGCTATGGGAGTCAGATTGCATTAAGCCACCATTTGTCAAAAACACCACAACTGGCTGGGTTTGCACAAGGTACAGTTTTGTGTACGGTGTAAACCTAGTTAGAGGTAGTCCTTGACTTACAACAGTTCATACAGTGACCGAAGATACAATGGCATTGGAAAAAATGACTTATGACCGTTGCAGCATTCCCATGGTTACATGATTTACAATTCAGATGCTTGACAATTGGCTCACATTTATGTTGGCTGCAGTGACCCAGGGCAATGGTGAAATCCAATTTTTTTCACTAGCGGTTCTGTGGGTGTGGCTTGGTGAGCGTGGCAAGGGAAGGATACTGCAAAATCTCCATTCCTACCCCACTCTGGGGCCAGCCAGAGGTGGTATTTGCCGGTTCTCCGAACTACTCAAAATTTCCGCTACCAGTTCACCAGAACCTGTCAGAACCTGCTGAATTTCACCCCTCACCCAGGGTCATGTGATCCCCTTTTAAAACCTTCTGATATGCAAAAGTCAGCGGGGAAATCCGATTTATTTAACAACCGTGTTACTAGTTCAAGAACTGCAGTGATTCACGTAATGAATTTCTCGCCTAGCAACATAAATTTTGGGCTCAGTTGTGTTCCTAAATTGAGGACTCCCTGTATATTGGATTGAATATTTCTCTTTGGCAGAGAGAGATTTTGCTTTATGAGCCTTGAAGGTTCATGATGGGCTAAGCAAAGCACTGAGCCTCCTTTTCAGCATGCAGGGAGGGTCCCCAATGCATCCTCTGGGTCCCCGATGCAGCCTTACCAATTTCCGTCTCCATCCACTTCCTCCAGCCAAGTTGAACCACTACAGCTGTGATGCTCCTCGTGACTACGAAGGCAGAACCAGCGACGCAGCAGCCCCGCTGCAGGGCCAGAGCCCAGAGTCAGTGGGGCACATCCTGCATGAGATCGCAGCCATCCGCCAGTTCCTGGAGAAGCGAGATGAATTCCGGGATATCGCCCGCGAGTGGCTGCAGGTGGGCTACGTTCTGGATGTCCTCCTCTTCCGTGCCTACTTGGTGGCGGTGTTGGCCTACAGCATCACCCTTGGCACACTCTGGTCTATCTGGCAGTATGCCTGAGGCACCAGCCTTACCAGGGAAGGGCTCAGCAGACCACGCGCCACTGATTCTCAATTTAGGCATGAATATTGGTTCAACTTTCAGGTTCCCCATAACCATAACCTATCTGCTGAGGAGAGACTACCAGTTATTCTAAACCTCTTTCTCCCAGGTTTTCACAATTCGGGGTATATATTTTTTTTAGTTAGGTTTTTCTAAGGACTTTATGTCCCTTGCATCTTCTTGTGTCTTTCTCTGTGTAATCTCTTTAAGAAGGGAAATTTTGGTCCCTGGGAACTATTTCTTTTTCAGAGAATTTCAATCCTAAGATGGGTAATAGAAAGTTTAAATGTGTTCTAAAGTTGTGTTCAACAGCATTTATATTCTGCGTGGCTATTTGCACTAATATTGTCAATTGGCTTGTCTGTAAAATGGGCAGCTGCTTTACTTGCTGCGCTCCTATCTGTTCTACAATAAACAGAATTAAACTGAACACATCCAAGAACTGTGGACCTGATTGCTTAGCTTATAAACGAAGAATCCGAGAAGGCTTCTCTGTTGAGTATCTAGCAGAGGTAAATTGTTGCAGCTGTTCTTAAAGAGAGCATTGATTCGAGTGGAAATAAAATGCTTATTTAAATGGCTAATTTAAAGAATTACCTTCAGAATTGTAAACCGCCCAGAGTCGCTTGGCTGAGATGGGCATCTATAGAAGTTGCATGAATAAATAAGCAAACTGATAAATAAACAATCTTGAACAAGGTTGAATATTTTGAAAGGAACAATGAGAAAGAGAGAAAATATTTCAAAAAGGAAGAAGGCCTGAAGCTGCTTTGGGGTGAGGGAGGTGGAAAATGTCTGTCTGCTTTGTGCTAGAGCAAACTCTGTTGAAATTAATACAGCAATTTCGATAATTTCCTGGAATTTGGGATTACATTTGACCACTGAAACTATTTATCCTCCCATTCTGAAAGTCCATCAGCATATCCACTGCCAATCTTAACAGAATAACAGACCTGGAAAGGACCTTGGAGCAATGGTGAAATCTGAACCGGTTTACTACCGCTTTGCTGGCTGCGCATGAGCACTGCACGCGCCCATGTGCAGTGCACACCACGCACCAAATGCAAGCTGCGCGCACGTGCAAATTGCCTGCCAAAAGGAGGCATGAGGTAAGTAGAACAGCATGCGGGGAGGGGTGGGTGATCAGCTGTGGTACGCGATCTATTTTGTTACTTTTAAAAGCATTTTTTTAAAAACCTATTCGGATGACTAGGTTGCAAAAAAATGTTTTTAAAAGTAAAAAAAGGCTCTGACCATCAGGCAGCTCAGCTGGGATCGTCAGAGCCTTTTATTTACCTTTTGTAAAAAAAATGCTTTTAAAAGTAAAAAAAATGGCTCTGACGATCACGGGGCTCAGCTGTGATTGTCAGAGCCTTTTTTAAAAAACCTTTTAAAAGCATTTTTTAAAAGAAGCAGCAAGCGGGGAAGTGGGCAACCAGGCATTGGGTGGGCATGGGCGAGGGGGCCCAGGGATTTTTGCTACTGGTTCTCTGAACCACCCGCCGCCATCACTACCAGATCAGCTGATCCAGTCCAAATTGGAAGCATTTCACCCCTGCCTTGGAAGTCTAACCCCCTGCTCAGCCAGGAAGCCCTAGACCATCCCAGACCAGTGGCTGTCCAGCCTCTTCTTAAAAACCTCTAGTATTGGAGCACCCAGAACTTCTGGAGGCAAATTGTTCCACTGGTTAATTGGTCTCACTATCAGGAAATTTCTCCTTAGTTCTAGGTTGCTTCTCTCCTTGATTGATTTGCATCCGTTGCTTCTTGTCCATTGTTGATTAGTTCCCAATCCATTGCTTCTTTCTTCCTTACAAGATGCAGCAGTTGAAGATTCAGGGAGGAACTGGCAACTTTGATATTAAAAAGTTTGTGTAAGCTAACCTCACACACAAGAGAACAGAACGACATCCACCCCATATATAGTATCACCCAATCCCCTCTGGCTTTATATACATTTCCTCAAGTCAGAAGTTTATGGCTCCATTTATATTTATGTTCAGCACCATGGACAGAGCAAGTGGATTTGCCGCATGGCAGGAAACTGCTCCTCATCCTTAAAAAAAAAAAAAACTTCCAGAAACTAAAGTTGATAGGTACCGGAGCATCTCTCCCTCCGCGTGTTGCTAAGCAGGAGGGTAAAAGCCACGTGTGAACTTCACAAAACTCAAGAGGAGGAAAATTAGAGAAAAATAAATGCCTCATTCTGCATGGAAGGATCAGAAACAGGAACTGGGCTCTCTAAGGACTCACCAGCCACACTTCTGCCTATCTACCACTTGACAAATATTAGAGCAAGTGTCTATGGAGATTCTCAGTCATCCAGGTCCTGGTTGTCCCAAAGGTGCTTTTTCAAGAGGCAACAGGACCTTCTGGACCTGAAAGTCCAGTTGCCTCTGGAAAAAGCACCTTTGGGATGTTAGACCAAGCTTTAATGCATCTCAGCCATTTGTCATTCATGCCAAAAGACACTTCTATTTGGCAAGACGTAAGAAATAGGCAGAATATTCTCCCAGCTCCTGGCTTTCTCTTGGGTGGCAAACATTTTCTCAGATTCACCCTATAGAAACCATCCATAGGATGTCAACTTCTGGTCAATGTGAACTTCACATTTTGTCTAACTTAGAAGAGCCTCACCAACCAGGTGCCCTTCAGAGCTGGGTTTCAGCAGGTTCTGACCAGTTCTGGAGAACCAGTAGCGGAAATTTTGAGTAGTTCGGAGAACCAGTAAATACCACCTCTGACTGGCCCCACTGTCATCTATTCTCTGCCTCCCAAGTCCCAGCTGATCGGGAGGAAATGGGGATTTTGCAGTATCCTTCCCCTGGAATGGGGTGGGAATGGAGATTTTACAGTATCCTTTTTCTGCCATGCCCACCAAGCCACGTCCACAGAACAGATAATAAAAAAATTTGAAACCCATCACTGGTGCCCTTCCTCTGTTTTGGACATTGATTCCAGAATCCCTAACTCTCGTGCATGACTAGAGATTCTGGCAGTCGGTTCAAGGCTTTGGTATTGAGTAATTCTCCTGGGATATGTGACAAACAAGCCTCTGAAGAACAACAGCTTACAAACCGTCATCCAAGCATCCATCTGTTTGGGAAGCGAATGCAAGTCACATCCAACTGTTTCTCACAATCAGTTCTTCACCAAAGTGGATCTTTCAGTCCCTCCCCATTTTGCATTCACCCAGAAGGTCAGGCCTCCAGCTGAAACATGCATCAGCTGAAAAATGAAGGATGGTGAGTTTGCCAGGACCTGTCAGGAGGAAGACGTTCAAAATGCACCACCAACAGATGCCGAGGAAGGGAAATTTGTCACAAGCTGCAGGTGTCCTATATGCCCTGCCAGGGAATGCAGCTTTAGCAACCTATTCATACTGGCCAATATTTTTATAGGCACCAGTTGACTGCATGGAAGTCCTGGCAGGGTGAGCTTCTGCTAAAATATCTCCTGGCAGCTACTATTTTGATCATGCAACATTTTTAGCCTGAAGACCAGGGACTGCATTCCAATGCAGGGGTGGAATTAAGTCCAACTCAGAATTGGATTCATTTTAATTGAAATTGAATTAAAACACAATCACATTTCAGTTAATACAATTACCTGCCATGTATTGTGTTCCTTTTCTTCTGCCTCACAAATTAGATCTTCCGACAGAATTGCTGGGCTGCTTCCAAGGCCTTGTGGCAGGTACCCTAGAACCGAAGTTGTGCCTTTCAAAACAGCGCCTACCCTTCCTTGTGAAGCGGATGGGCTTGCTGTCATCCCTATGAAAAGCACTGAGAGTCTCTGGGAGTATGCTAAGACTGAGGTTCTCAAACCCACAATCAATTCAATGCTATACTTCCAATACACTTAGTGTGTGTACCTGAATAGTGCAATCTTCTCCACAGTTACAGTTCAACTGATCTTTGTGTCATTGATAGTTCAGCTTGTGGTCTTCATACATTGGATATCAAGAAGAGCTCGTTTCTCTGAAGGGATTCTGTATTCCACAGTCAACCCTCCATGAATAAACTAGATTTTCAACAGGAAGGGGGAGTCAGTAGTACAGGATGTGAAGTGGATATGGAATTTTACCTGAAATGAATCAAAAATCAGTGCATCAAAAAGTATAAATGTGCCTTTTAAGAGTGGGAAGAAATTGGTCCTTTGGTCTAATCTTGAGTCACACGGGCTAAATGGCCTTCCAGAAGATGGCACAGCTTGAATCTGGAACCGTCCGCATGTAAAATGTAAGTACTTTTACTACTCAGCAATGATTCTTCCCCACATAATTTTTTTAAATAAATAAATAAATCACACTCTTATGGATAGGTTTGGAAGACTTTTCAGATGGTTGAGTTTTGCCTCATTCTGGCAAATATCTGACTTACAGGAACCCTTCCAGATGACTGGCAAGTGGGGACTGGGTTAGTGCCAGTGTGGGGTCTCGGCACTGGGGGTCCTGCAGTAATGTACTGATGATCTGTAAGTGGCTGGCTATTGATGAGGTGTCCTGTTAAAGAGTTAGTAAGACACTAAATCAGCCCCATTGATCCTAGCGAGATCGATGTTGCTACAGACCTGATCACTACAATGGGCAATTAACAACCACTGGAATGAGCTGCCTTCATGTAACATCAAATGCTTCAACAGACAAATCCAATCGACACATCGATCTGGTACTTCCTGGTGCTGTGACGAGGTGTGCGTGTGTGCACATATACCATATACAGTGTTTCAAGAAATGAATGCGTTGGCACTCCAGTGTCTGAGACACACTCGTGCCTGTAGGCTGGGTTCCCATATCTAAACCCATTGAACCAAACACGAGTCTATTCGCATAACATGCTACACCCATACCTGGCTCAATAGTAGTGATTGTGAGAGGGATCTTGGAGTCCTAGTGGACAATCACTTAAATAGGAGCCAGCCGTGTGCGGCAGCTGCCAAAAAAGCCAACACAGTTCTAGGCTGCATTAACCAAGGGATAGAATCAAGATTAATACCACTTTATAAGGCCTTGGTAAGGATATGCTTGGAATATTGCAGCCAGTATTAAATGTAAAAAAGATGTGGAGACCCTAGAAAGAGTGCAGAGAAGAATAACAAAGATGATTAGGGGACTGGAGGTTAAAACATATGAAGAACGGTTGCTGGAATTGGGTATGTCTAGTTTGATGAAAAGAAGGACTAGGGGAGACGTGATAGCAGTCTTCCAATATCTCAGGGGCTGCCACAAGAAAGAGGGAGTCAAGCTATTCTCCAAAGCACCTGAAGGCAGGACAAGAAGCAATGGATGAAAACTAATCAAGGAGAGAAGCAACTTAGAACTAAGGAGAAATTTCCTGACAATTTTGTGAAGAACAATTAATCAGTAGAACAACTTGCCTCCAGAGGTTGTGAATGCTCCAACACTGGACGTTTTTAAGAAGATGTTGGATAACCATTTGTCTGAAGTGGTGTAGGGTTTCCTGCCTAAGCAAGGGGTTGGACTAGAAGACCTCCAAAGGTCCCTTCCAACTCTATTATTCTATTCTATTCTATTCTATTCTATTCTATTCTATTCTATTCTATTCTATTCTATTCTATTCTAAATCATACAGCCGGTTCATGGGCCAGAGGTGGGTCTATGGAGAATGGAGATCAGCATTGTCTCTCCTCCACTCTCTCTTCCCCTCCCCACCAGGATTTTTTCTGCAAGTTGTCTCATAGGTTGCAAATCCCAAGAGGCTCTCTCTGTTCTGTGTTGGTCAAACTGTATGCAATTCTCAGCACCTGCATTTAGAATCTCTAAAGGACAGACAGTAAAGAAAAACTGGAAAGGAACGGTTGGAAGTGTTTGTTGTGTTTAGTCTGGAGAAGCCTAACCAAAAATCTTCAGTTGCCAAGGATCACAGTCCAGCACGAGGCCGGTGGCAATGGAGGGAGCCCTCTGGCTCAGAAGCAGGTGACTCTTTTGGGCCTTTTCTCTCCAGTGCCATTTCTGACAGTGGGGACTCATGGATGGATGTCAGAAAGAAGGTCCACACAGAATAGAATTCTTTATTGGCCAAGTGTGATTGGACACACAAGGAATTTGTCTTCAGTGCATAAGCTCTCAGTGTACATGAAAGATATAAGTGATGAATCAAGGAGAAAGAGATGCATGGCAATAGTGAACTCCCCTCTTGGAACATTTGTGTTGTGGTCTGCCAGCGGCCCGTGGACCTGGCAATGGAGTCGGACAGTGAGGAGGCTGGGGAGGACAATGGGCCAGTCCTGGAGTCAGGGGAAGGCCCGGTTGAGGGCTCTGCGTCAGAGGCAAAGATGGGGCTAGGGCCATCTGGGAGCGATGCGCGGACTCCAGAGCTTCCAGAGGCAGACAGCAGAGAGGCAGAGGAACAGGAGGAGCCTGTTCCTAGTGCATGCATGAGAAGAGCTGCCAGAAGACAAGAGCAGCTGAAGAAAAAAGGGGCAACTCGGGAGTAAGGCCAAAAGAAGATTGGCCCCTCCCATAAGGCTTAAAAAAGCAGCAATGAGCCGTTGGGTTCTTTGCAGAAAAGCAACCTTGATTTCCTTGCTTCTTCTCAGCGTCTCTTGAACCTTGTGGGTTTTTTGCCAAGAAGAGCCTTTGGCAGGTTGCCAAAGACATCAAAGGTTGGTGATAAGGCCGAGGGACTGGTTATTAAGAATTTTGTTCTGGATGAAGCTCAGAATGAATTAATTCTCAGCTGTTTTAACAATTTTTTTTTTTTTTACATTTATATCCCGCCCTTCTCCGAAGACTCAGGGCGGCTTACAGTGTATAAGGCAATAGTCTCATTCTATTTGTATATTTACAAAGTCAACTTATTGCCCCCCCAACAATCTGGGTCCTCATTTTACCTACCTTATAAAGGAAGGAAGGCTGAGTCAACCTTGGGCCGGGCTTGAACCTGCAGTAATTGCAGGCTACTGTGTTCTAATAACAGGCTACTAACAGCCTGAGCTATTACGGCCCTTAACAAAATAAGTTTGTTGAGGACTGAATTGTGTTTAGTAATCACTACTTGGGCCTTAGTTACAACAATTTGAAACAGAGGCTGTTGTGTGGATTCCTGATCTGGACAAGTATTAGATTAGGGCAGAGGTGGGGAACTCTGGCCCTTTTAGGAATGTTGACTTCAACTCCCAGAATTCCAGAGGCAGCATGGGGAGTCCTAAAAGAGTCAGCGTGCCCCACCTCTGGATTAGGGGATCCCTCCATCTACTCCCAGCTTTGCAACGAACGATTCTGTGAACTGATGAACACATAAAGGAATTTCCTTCCCAGCTTTGGGATTCTCCAGGCAGGCAGCAGCACAGCTTGAACTCAGAAGGAGACACCCAAGAGAAAGGACTCTCTCTCTCTCTTTTGCCAGAAAAAACACTAGGCTTTCTAGTTGCCCCAGTGGATACATTGCCCTGTCCAGCAAGGTGAGGACTTGTGTGTTGGAGCTGCCCACACGATGGCGGCAGAGCCCAGGGATTCTGCAGCTTACAAGCTTCTTAAGACAAGGAGGGATTTGAGCCTTCCACAGTCCCGCTGGCATCCACGGCTTGCAATGCTGGATAGTAGATATATTTGGATAACCATGCCTTGAAACGGGGTGCAGGATTGTCATGCAAAATTGACAAGCGGGCTTTGGGGGGGACAAGCCCTTGGTTTTCCCGCCAGGATAGGAATGGTAGCAGCAGCCTCTATGAAGATAGGAGGGTGGCTTGTAACCTCCAAGACAGTCTACGGAATTCTCTGGCCCGTAAATTTGCAACCAGCCTGGTCTTTGCGGGCGAGTTGAAATGATTTTTTAAAAGGTCTGGTTGACTAGAAGTGTTAAGTAAAAGCCTGATAAGCAACTATTGATATGTTGAGTGAATGGTTTGCAGCAGAGGTGGGTTTCATCAGGTTCTGACCAGTTCTGGAGAACTGGTAGCGGAAATTTTGAGTAGTTCGGAGAACCGGTAGTAAAAATTCTGACTGGCCCTGTCCCCATCGATTCTCTGCCTCCCAAGTCCCAGCTGATCGGAAGGAAATGGGGATTTTGCAGTAACCTTCCCCTGGAGTGGGGTGGGAATGGAGATTTTACAGTATCCTTTCCCTGCCACACCCACCAAGCCACGCCCACAGAACCACCACTGGTTTGCAGCCCAGAAAATGTGGAAATTGCTTTAGAGTTGATGAGACAGAAAATCAGGAAAAGCCTTCCAAAGTTCTAGCACCAGGTGGGGACCCTCTAACCTGGTTCCAGAGCTTTGGCAATTAAAGTAGAGACAAAGGCTTTGTGGGGACAAATATGCCAGTATTCATCCAATATTAAAGGGAATTTCTGTTCCGGTCACACACATTTTTCAGCCATCATGAGGTTCTGAAGAAATTCTGCCCAGGGTCCCTGCATACCCGCCTGGGGGGGAAAAAAACCAAACAAATTGACAGCTACAATAAACAAGAAATAAGCTATGTAGCACCAGAAGATAAAGGACTAGAAAGGGAGTTGGGGCTTTGAGAAGGGCCAAATTCTCTCCGAAGCAACAGAGGAAAGTTAAATTTAGTCCTGAGCTTTTGCAATGGGGTTACAAGCAGATCTTCCGAATGGAGCTCTTTTCTAAAGCTTTATTGTCTGCTGGTGTTCAGAGTGTTTACTCTCCATTTGCCACCCGGGTAAAAACGCTGGTGTTTCTGCAGCTCTGCCTATCTCCCATGTTGCACTGCTCCTCTTCCCATAGGGGTGCTCCGTCATCCCCCTGAATGTCGTTCCCCCAAAGCCCAGGAATGTGGGAGGAACAGGCTGTTCTCTGCCATCGTGCCTCTGAACGGCTGACCTCACCGGAGGTCAGTAACTGCAGCCGCATGACATGATCCCTCCAAAATAGCACATAGGCTAAATAAACTGCCTGATGGAAGAGCCGGAGCAAATGAGGATAGTATGAAAAGAGTAAGGCAGCCGTTTTCGAAAGAAATGGCTAAAATCACCCAGGAAAAGAAAGAGAGTGGGAGGGGGGAGGGGAGGGGAGGGGGGAGAGATTATTTTAAAATATGACATCCTTTATGCTTTATGTTATGATGCTCTGACATTTATTTCAGGATAGGAGTGCATAAATTCAGCGCCGCTAAAGAAGTAGCTGGCTTGCCAATGTTTGCGAAAAGATATATTTGGCACAGGCTTAATTTACTCTGCACTTTTTCATGCTGAAGTTATTTAACCATGATTGGTTGATAAACCGTAAGGGCTGAATCCACACAACATACCGAGTGAAAAAGATGCTGGCACGTGTGTGTGTGTGTGTGTGTGATTATTGGGCATGGAAACCTGGTTACTTTGACTGGGAACTGGAGGCTAAAACATAGGAAGAACAGCTGCAGGATTCGGATGTGGCCAGTCTAGAGAAAAGAAGGACTAGGAGGTGATAGGATAGCAGTGTTCCAGTATTGGAGGGGCGGCCACAGAGAGGAGGCGGTCAGCTTATTCTCCAAAGCATCCAGAGGGCAGAACAAGAAACAATGGATCGAAACTAACCAAGGAGAGAAGCAACCTGGAATTGAGGAGAAACGTCCTAACAGGGAGAAAAATCAGCCAGTGGAACAGCTTGCCACCAGAAGCTGGGGGGACGGGCATTGAAGAAGAGATTGGACAGCCACCTGCCTGAAAGGGTATAAGGTCTCCTGCTTGAGCAGGGGATTGGACTAGAAGACCTCCAAGGTCCCTTCCAACCAGTAGTGAAATCCAAATTTTTTTACTACCAGTTCTCTGGGCATGGCTTGGTAGGCGTGGTGTGGCTTGGTGGGTGTGGCAGAAGGATGCTGCAAAATCCCCATTCCCTCCCTACTCCAGGGGAAGGATGTTGCAAAATCCCCATTCCCACCCCATCTTGGGGCCAGCCAGAGGTGGTATTTGACGGTTCTCCAAGCTATTCAAAATTTCTGCTACCAGTTCTCTGAACTGCTCAAAATTTCTGCTACCGGTTCTCCAGAATCTGTCAGAACCTGCTGGATTTTCACCCCTGCTTCCAACTATCCTGTTATGCTGACTGGTATGCCCAACATGCTAAAGCATTCATCATCATTGACCAACCAAACCAAGCCATAGAAAAGGGGAAAATGGCCTTCTTGCCTAATTCTAGTAGCCCACCTCCTTTCCTTCCTTCGTTGGGAAAAGGCAAAGCAGCCATTTTTCTGGATGGGGCAGCTGAAAACGTCTATATATGCTCATAAATAATTTGAATATAAACAGCACACTATATTTAAGTAACACTAATTACCCCGTTGATTCCACGTAATTAACGTTTAACTGCATTTTAATTTTCATGGGATTACGCAGCTTGGCAGGGCAAATCTCTTCCGCCCCCCTCTCATGTCATAAAAATCCCATCGGATGTCCGTATTTTCAATATAGAAGCCGAGAAGGGGCAACCCTGGCAGGGCTTGCTTAAACTGCCCTGGATGATAGCAGCTCAAGGCGCGTTTTAAATTTGGTTTGGGGTGCTGGGCCACCGTGGGGCCCCCGAGAGACCCCTCCCCAAGCACCCTTCCTTCCCATCTGCCGAAGCAGGGAGGTTGGTGTCTGCCCACCGGTTCCCCCCCCTCCTGGCGTGTGGATCTGCTGCAGGGGGCCTCCCCTCCCCTTCCGACCAAGCCTTGGGCAAAGGGCTGTACAGTTTGCATCTCAATAAAAAGAGGGCCGGCGCAGCAGTTAATGTAATCAGTAAATAAATAAAGGAGGGCTTAAGCGTGGTGTACAGCAATCAGTTTAGAACTACAGGATAATTAACCCAGCAGGAGGCTGGAGCAGCCTATAGTCAGGTTTAAATGAGCGAGTTCACTTTCATTGAAGCAAACTTGCTCAGCTCCCTGGGGAGCCTCAGATACACCCAGAACCGTCTTGGCAAAAGTCCCCCCTGAGAGGGCGGAGGAAGACATGGGCTTCCAGCAAGCCCCTCTCTCCTCACCCCCCCCCCCACAAATACTCGAACCCAGAGCAACCCTTCTCCTAGAATGCCACAAAGTCAGGGTGGCAGCCGGTGAAATTCCCGGCACCGCAGGACTCACTTTGGCCACCACTCAAATGCACCCCTCCCTAGATATGTTTGCATGTTTGAATATATCAGGATAAAAATTGAAATACCTAAAAAATAATAAAAGAGAATAAATATTAGTAAAAATTGAGAAATTAGAACTGGAGGGAGAAGGAAGATGTGATTTATATAAATGAGCATGGAAACATTAAGACACGATTGAAATATGGAAAAAGAATACTTTGGCAGAAATTGAAATAAGTTAAATGTATTTAGATATGTTAAATTATATAAGAGATGATATGGCCAATACTCTGTTCATAAACTATGTATGTGGGTAGGGAGGGAAATGAAAAATCAATACAAACTTGTTTTAAAAAATGCACCCCACCCTAGATGGATTCTGCTTCTCCCTCCCCAAAGCCGAAGGTCCACGTCATGTGAGAAAGCACCATGCAAGACTCACAGGGGCTAAAACATATGATGAACGGTTGCATGAACGGTTGCATGAACGGTTGCTGGGCATGGCTGGTCTAGTGAAGAGAAGGACCAGGGGAGACAGGATAGCAGTCTTCCAATATTTCAGGGGCTGCCACGGAGAGGAGGAAGGGGGTCAAGCTATTCTCCAAAGCACCCGAAGGCCAGACAAGGAATAATGGATGGAAATAAGGAGAGATTCAACCTAGAAAGAAGAAATTTTCTGACAGTGAGAGCAATCAACCGATGGAACAGAAGTTGCCTTCAGAAGTTGTGGGAGATTCATCACTGGAGGCTTTCAAGAAGAGACTGGAATGTCACTTGTCAGGGATGGTGTAGGGCAGTGGTGGCTAACCTTTTTGCTGTTGCATGCCAAAAGCGGGGGGTGGGAGCGTGGGCGGGTCATACGCGTACGTGCCCACACCCATAATTCAATGTGCCCTGCCCCCCATGCATGCATGCATGACTCCCCCTGCTTTTGGCATGTGATGGCTCCGTGGGCCCGGTAGGCCTGTTTTTCGCCCTCCCCAGGCTCCAGAGAGCAAAAACAGGCTTCCCCACTCCCCCGGAGGCTGAAAACGGCCCGTTTCCCAACTTCTGGTGGGACCAGAATGCCCGAAAATCAGGTGGCTGGCACGTGTGTGCCAGCTCGCGTGCCAACAGATATGGCTCCGTGTGCCACCCGTGTGCCACCTAGAGTTGAAGTCTACCCATCTTCAAGCGGCCAAGGTTGAACAACACTGCTGTAGGCCATTCATTCCTGGAACCACAGCCATGCTCCAAGCTTTGGGTGCAACAGAATTTGTGTCTTGCCTAGTTGAAGCACAGATCTCATTCATCACACAAAGCCTTCGTTGGACTTGGCTTCGTTTTAGGGCCTTGTCTGGATCAGTCCCGTTTCTGGTTTGGAGGACAGATTTATGGCTTAGATTAGAAGACCTGGAGCAGGTTACCATGGATCCTTCAACTAACCACAGTTGTGGCTTAGCGTGGTGTATGAAGCCAGTCTCTTTCTCTCTCTCTCTCCTCCAGTGGCCAATCCTGGATGCTGGTTTTGTTTTGGGTTTTTTTGGCCAGGGGAGGTGAGGATAAGATAAATTCAGTTCAATGACATCATAAATGGACTCAGAGACGGCTCCTCCATCCAAATGAAAGAAAACAAGGAGCCAGCAGCATCAACGACTGAATTAACTTTATTGTATTTTTTTTTATTCCTAACTGCAGATTCAAGATATACAACTGAACATTGCTATTTTCCTTATGAGACTTATAAATAAAAATACAAAAAATGTCCACTACAAAAAAATCTACTGTTAGTAGGATGTAAAAAATATTCTCTTTGCTATAGAAGGCACAAACTTCACTTAGTGACAAATGGAGAGGAAAAAAAACCTGCAGCAATACATCGTTTGAGGTGGGGGGGGGGAACTCCTTTTGTCGTGTGTGTCCCCCCCCCCACTTCTTGCCAGAAAACACGGAAAGTTTACAGAGAATTTCTCCTGGGCCTTTCAGAATAGATGCAGGAGGAGAGAATGGCAACTAGAAAAAGGACACCACAACTTTCTTTGGGGATCAGGGTGTAGAGGGAGAACTGATTTATTTTGTGTGTATATGTGTGTGTGTGTGTATTTTTAACTTAAATGCGTCTAAGACTAAAGCTTATAACAAGACGCCCAAGCTGCACTGCAAAGGAACTAACAGAAAAAGTACTTTGTACAGGAAAAAAAATATATATATACATAACACAGTATTTGGAAAATAAACTAAATAACAACAACAAAAAAATAACTGGCACCTTCTTAAGTCAGGCTAACAGGAGGTGCTGAGGTAGACCGAGCCAGGACAGCAATTTTAAAAAAACAAAACAAAACAAAAAACCAGGATTTCTCTTTTGACATGAAGCGATCAAACGGGCACTTTTAACTGCGACAACATGACGAGATAAAGAGATTAAACACAACAAGTGAAGAATAAGCTTTAAATTTGCTTGGTCCAGAAGGACGCAATGGGTCCTCAGTGCTAATATATAGATATGGAATAGATATATAGGTATATATCTGAAATCTATGAAGATCCATGGAGATTTGGCATGGCTTCTTCTCAGCCTCCAAACCAGTCATGCCTCTTTGAAACGCGATGCCCAACAAATACTGAGATGCGTGTCAAGAAAATGACAGCCCTGGGCTGAGGGAGGTCATGGTAAGGGGAGAGCAAAAGCTTGAATGGTCATCTTTTGGCCCCCTGCCCGGGTCTGCCAACCCCCAACCCCAGCCTTGGCATCCATCAAGGGAACACAGACCCCTCTGGCAGCCTTTAGACTTGCAGGGGTGTCCAAACTTGGTCCCTTTAAGACTTGTGGACTTCAACTCCCAGAGTTACTCAGCCAGCTTTGCTGGCTGAGGGACTCTGGGAGTTGAAGTCCACAAGTCTTAAAGGGACCAAGTTTGGACACCCCTGCAAGAGACTAGAGGGCGGGGCCAGGATGAAGTGGGCGGGGTCAGGGAAGAAGTGGGCGTGACGAGGGGGTGGGAAAGAATTCCATTGGATTATTTTGAATTGAAGTGAAGCGTGGAGGTGGCCCATTCAGTAGGTTTTGACGAATTCTCTGCAGCTGCCAACAGAGTAAGGCTTGGCAGCTTTGGCATGAGCTCTGAGCGAGGGCTGCCACGCTTCGGTTGTGCAAGTGGTGTTGCTGTGAAGCAGAACACAGCCCTGTGGGGGTGGAAGGGACACAAAGGATGGGGAGAGGGGGGATGACTGGAGTGCGATGTGGCCCGGGCATGCTTTCTTGCACCAACGGGAGCCCCTTCTACCAGTGCCAGGGAACCGTGGGTCAAAAATTGCAAGGGGGGGGGGCAGCAGAATTTTGTTATCCAAGAATAAAGGTGGGGGCCATACCATGACATTCCTTAGCTAGCAATTCCCCCCCACTTAATCCCCCAAGGTACCAAATCATTAATTAAAGAAAGCATTGCAGCATTTTATTCCTCTTTCCCCCCACCCCCAAAATGCGCAGAAATCAACACACACACACAAACAAACACCCTTCTTCTCAGGCACAAAGGTTGACAAAAAGAAGGGGGGAAAAAGAAGAAGGAAAAAGCCATTTTTTTCCCAAAGTTGTGTTGAGGATTGTACTATGAAGCCGCCCCGGTCTTGTTTCCCACCACAAAAAAGCCACAAAGTTATATTTCTCCATTGGACGGACACGCACGAAACACACACCAGCAAGGGTTTGTACACAATAACCGTACTGCTTCCAGTTTCTGAAATGTCACCCCAAAGCAACAATCACAGACAGCCAGGAATATATACTTGCAAAGGGAAGCCTAATCAAGCCCACGGAAGTGAGGGGGGGGGTCTGTGGGAGGGGGACACGCCGGAGTGGCGGGTTGGTGGGAGGGGATCCCACGCTCAGATCGGTGGGAGGAGGGGGGGGGCAGAACGGCAGCCTGTGAAGAGGCCAAGGAAGAGAGGAAGGAGCCCAGACAAGCCTCCAAAGCCCTCAAATTCCATCTGTGAACTCACCTTCTTCCTCCTCCTTGTGGCGCCAAGTGCTTTGCCACCCTGTCACTGGTCAAGCCAGCTTGGATCATGCCATGCCATGATAGAAAGCCAACCATCATTAAGAGAGGGAGGGAGGCAAGTGGCGAGAGGCCAGCCCACCATTTGCTCCCCAAAACCCCTGGCGTGTCCTTTCCACCCCTTCCTCTCCACGGCGGGCTGAAGGTCCCGCAGGGAAACCCTGGACCCCCGTGCCCTTCGCAAGTGTGCTTTGCAAGCCGGGATTCCCCGCCCGAGCTGAGTACCATCTGATATGGCAAACGCTTTACAACAATACTGCATGATTTATTATTTAATACTAGGTTTCCAACGCATACCCGCAGACGCAAACATATTCCTGTTCACATTTACAAAGGGAAGAAGAGGGACGACATCCTGTTTCACACAGAGACTAACAGAGGTTACAAAAATATCACACTTTTGAAATAATTTATCAGTCCAACACTTTTAGCTTGGTGGAGGGGCGGGGGAAGAGAGGAAGACTCCTCAAACCCCTCCCCCTCCCCATTTTAAAAAGACAACACCCAACAAGATTGGGGCTACATCAGAAGGGCCGGTTGGAGTTGCCGCTTCCGACAAAATTGTCACACTGGTACGTTTACTGCATATTGTTCATTAAAACTTCTGCTTCAAATGCTGTCGTTTCTCTCTCTCTCTCTCTTTTTTTTCACATTATAAACAAAACTCTACTTAACTATTCACATATTCAAGTTTAACTGGTTTATTTTTTTTTTCTTTCCTTTTACCAAATTGCTAAAGGTTTCACTAAAATTTTCAACTCTCTGGACTTACAATAGAGTCTCTTTTATCACTCTTTCTCTCTCCCCCACCCCACCCAGTTTTTAAGGCCTTCAGTATTTTCCAACATTGAGGAAGGATCAGGGTCAGATTTTAGGAGGGCAAGCATGTGGAGCAACAGGACAGAGATAGATCGCTTAAATTTCTTCCATCTACACCACATCCATCTCGACCACTTTAAACTGTAGGCACTTCAGTTCCCAGAATTCCCTAGCCAGTATGGGGAATTCTGGGAGTTGGAGCTCACACCCACTTAAAGTGGTTGAGAAACATGGATCTGCAGTTTCTTTGCTGAACATTCCCCCGTGTATAAAAGCAGCTAAATTACAAAATAAAATGTACAATTGTAAATATAAAGCATGAGATGAAGTGAAATTTACAAAGCCACCCGCCCACAAATATTGCAAAAACTGTGCTTCTGTAACTGCCAAAAAAAAAAAAAGGAACAAGAAACTTAACAATAACAACATCAACTTAAAAAGAGGTAGCTTTTCAAGATCATCTCTGAACCATGTCAGGCTGGATCGTAAAAACAAACACCAATTTTGGTAGTAACAACAATAATAATAATGCACAATCAACGCGAAACAAGAAGGCTGGCGTGGAGAGCAATGTCCGTGGGGTTTTGTTGGCTGTGTTTGAACACGGGTGCAAACCCTCCTTTCCAGCCCTGCCTGGTGGCCTTTTCAGCAATGAACCCCCAACTCGTCCCCCCCTCCCCGCAGAAAGCCAACTCAAAGAAGCTCATGAGGTCACAAGAAACCGAGGTCATTTCAAGTACAATGTGCGAAAATGAGAAAAATCATCAAAATGAAAGCAAAGACACAACAAAGATGGAGGGCAGCTGCATTCCCCTCTCAGTTGCGATGGCGACAGAAGTCCAGGCAGGAAGGGCCTCCGGAGGAGTCTTGATGGGATGGTGTTCAATGGGGGAGGGGACAAGAGGGAAGGGAAAGAAGCTCTCCCCTTGGCTGAAGGCACCAAGAGTCAAGATGGAGAAGCAAGGAAGCCTCAAGCCACTTGCCAGTGTTTCAAGCGGGCAAGCTAAGGTGGCCCTCTACAAGGGGCATCCCAGGAGAAGGACATCGAGGGAGGGGGACAAGTAAAAATCTAAAACTGGATTGAATTTTGATTGCACTTAAATCAAAGACACAAAGTCCAAACAATCGTTCTTCCAGACCTGTATTCCTTCCTTCTTTCCTTCTGCCAAATTGCGATTTGGTGGCTATTTTGGAAAAAGCTCTGGAAGCTGCCCCTAACCTAAGGTTCTGGAGGGGAGGGGAGGGGAGGGGAGAGGTCCCAGGTAGCACAACTTCCCTGGAGCAGAAAGAAGGAAGAGAGAGGAAGAGAGTCTTGGAGGCAACCCCCAACCAAGAGAACTGTTTGTCCTCTTGGCAATGTTGTTAGGTACAAAGCAGAAGCAGAAGATCCTCCCTAGAACAACGTATTGGGGACATGAAGGTTTGCTGATGGTTGCAAGGTGGACTCCCAGAATAAATAGCTCTCTAGCCTCTCAAATAAGGCCAGATGGCTGCCAGGAGACACACCTGCCCAGACAGCATTAAATTCCTACATCTCTGGGAATTGGGTCTTCCACCCTTCTGGGAAGAAGAAGTGGTGCTTCAATGGGACTCTCAACTTTGGGTCAGACCTACCCAGCCAACTGATCTGGAGACCAATGATGCACAAAGAGCAGAAAAGGCACAAGGCTGAACCAACCCTGCCTCTTTAGTCCGCCCATCCTCATATTTGCTAGGCAGGGATCAGGACCTCAGTCCTGGGCAGAAGGAAGATCCAAGCTGAACCTTGGACAGCTCCATGGACCAAGAAGGCTGTTCCATGTGCAGAAGTCAAGACTGCAAGGAGTCTTCCACACTGCTCGGCATTGCACCTAAAACCCATGGATTTCACGATCGGCTACAGGTGGTAAGAGTCTTCAGGCAGCCCATCCTCATGAATAATTGAAGCCATGTCTGGGTTGATCTCCATCCACTGATGGTCAGGTTCTCTCCATGTGAATGGAGGTGAGACGTCCATGGACTTGTGGTTATTCCAGAGGAAGGAGTGGGACTGAGGCTGTTGACTAGGAGAAAGCCCAGCTCTTTCACTTCCATGGAAGTCAATGGGGAAGGGCTTGAGAATAGGGGCTCCGCAGAGCTCCCCCAAACCTCAGAGGGTAGGTTCGGGAGGGTCCATCTAGCAGCCACTGGGTTTCCCCTAAGCCTTGTCATTTGGATTTCTCCTCTGCTTAAGACATGGCTGGCCGTCCAAGCTAGCCAATGTGCAAACTTATGCTGCCTCTCTCCTTATCCCTCTCTTCCCTCTCGCTTCAAAAAAATAAATAAATAAAAATAAATGCATAGAATGGTCTTTGGTCAGAAGAAAGGGAGTCGCAGCTCCCAGAGAATAACTGGAGTCAAATTCTGAGCACATTTGGGGGTCTCGTTCTTTGAGGCAGCACCCCCCAACATTTAAGCCCCCAAGGCCAAAACGCGATGGGTGGAGTCAATGAGAAAAGGGTTGGCGCTGTGGGTTCTAATGCTCTCCCCTAGCAGAGCCCCCGCAGGACGCTCCCTGCACTTCCTTGAACTTCTCAAGACAGCTGCCAGGAGGGACCTGGGATGTCTCAAGGCAGCTGGGACCCTCCCCGCAGCTGTGGCATCACAGGACTCCCTAACAGTTCCATCTCTCCCAAACATGTCCTTGAATTTGGCAGCTAGGTCACCTCTCAAAGGAACCGGTGAGGGGTGTGTATAAATTTGGGGAATCGGGTGGATGCATGTGCAGAAAACTGAATCCTGCTGTTGATGTGACTTCCAGGAGGACCATGGGTGTGTCAGGGATCAGCACTGGAGCAAAATAAAGGGACCCCAGCAGAGGCTCCTCATGACGCTACAGTGCCAAGGATCCTTGGGAAACTGCAGCTCAAGGGTTCGATTGGATCTCAGTTTACACCCCGACAGAGAGAAATTAGCCATCCTCCCCCAAGGAGCAACAGGGGCCCAGAAGAAGCCTGAGACAACTTCACAGCTGGCCAGGGCTGGGGATGAGGATTCTTTGAGGGACCCCAACAGGCTCTCTTCCCTCTCCCTCGTTTCTCCCTGCCCCATCTGCTCCTGGCAACCTTCAGGGCAAGGGAAGCTGGGAAAGGAGGGGCCAGCAGCTCCTGGGCGTGTAGAACCAAAAGCAAAATGAGAAAGAAAATTGGGGGGAGGCGGGGTGAAAAAAGGAAAAGGGAAGGGAGCAATCGAGGGGGTTGATTCTGTCCAGTCCTTTCCAGCTTCTCTTCTCCCGTCAGACGTAGCACAGGTAGAGATAGGTCTTCTCTATCCTCCAGTCGGCTGGGATCTCCTCCGGCTTGTGGCCCTTCATGTGCTTCTGCATGGCGGAAAGGCTGGGGCAGTATTCCAGGCAGATGGTGCACTGGTACGGAGAGGCTCCGTTGTGGGTCCTGAGATGCTTGATCATGGCGGAGTAATCTCGGGACCGCTGGTGGCAGAGTTTGCACTCAAACGGCTTCTCGCCTGTGGAGTGGGAGAAGGAGGAAGGGGGAGAGGAGGAGGGGAGAGGAGGGGAGAGGAAGGAGAAAGGAGAGAGAAAGAGGAGAAGAAGGAGAAGGAGAGGGGAAAGAAAGAAGGGGAAGGAGAAAGGAGAGAGGAAAGAGGAGGAAGAGGGAATCATGGGTCGGGGATGATTCAAGTTATTGCAACAGTGTGGAGGGGACCCTTTTCCTGGACCCCCCGCCCCCAGAACTAGGGAAGTGGCAGTCAGGGTGACAATGGCCACCTGATCTCAGGCCTTACGTTGACTAGTCTGGGGCCAATCCTTGCCTTCCCAGGCCAGAGCCAGCTGGGCTGGGGGTCCCTCCCAGAAAGCCCCTCCAGATACCGTTGGCTGCAGCTGCGGTCGAAAGCCGAGGGCGGGTGGGGGCGAGGCTTCCTTCAGTGCAGTAATTAACAGCCTTGCTTTTCCTCGGTATCAATACCCATTCCATGCCCAGGCAGAGCGAATAATGAAGTAATGAACAGAAAAAGCAATCTAAATATTGATCTGCTATTTACAAAAGCTGCAGGCGCCCAGCGCCCAACGCCGTGATGCACAAGCTGCCGGGGAGGGGGCGGGGGGCGGGAGAGAGAGGGGGGGAACCGCCTCCGACAGGCTGGCTGGATGTCCCCTTACCCGTGTGGACCCTGTAGTGGGTCTCCAGCTGATGCTTCAGGCTGAACTTCTTTCCGCAGCCGTTGCATTCGTAGGGCTTCTCCCCGGTGTGAATGCGCTTGTGTCCTTTCAAAGTGCTCTCGTCTCGGAAGCAGCTCCCGCAGAATTCACACTCGTACGGATGGTCGCCTGCAGCCAAGACGGGAGGGTCAGAAGGAAGCCAACTGTGGCCAAGAGACCAGGTCCGTGCCCGCCCCCAAAGGGCCCAGGGGCTATTGCTAGCTCAGGGTTGAAATGAGGGGTCCTCGGTGCTCTCTGAGCTTGGATGTTTTCTTGCAGATGTTTCATGACCCTACTAGGTAACACCATCAGTGCACAGTCACTATGTTTCTGATGATGTTACCTAGTTTGGGTCACAAAACATCTGCAAGAAAACAACCAAGCTCAGAGAGCACCAAGGACCCCTCAGACAAGTAATCAGCTTAAAATTGAAACCTTTATTGTGCAACAAATACTTTGAAGCCCATTTGCAGTGGTTCTTTATTCCATGTTATACTCAACTTTGGGTAGAAAAGACAAATCATTTTACGCTTGCAGAATTGACATCCTCAATTGTAACTAATAGGGATGGCCGTCCTTTCCCCCACCCCCTTTCTTCTTTATCTGCAACAATCTAAGTTGTCTAAGGAGGAGAATGCCAATAATTTTCAATGAACGTTGTAAAAACATCGCTGTGATAAAACAATACACTTCAGGATTTATAACCCCACCATTAAAAAGGGGGTGACAAATTAGGTCCACCCTGTAGTTTTAGAAGCCAAGTTGGCTTCCGGTGGTCTTGTTGGTGAAGCTGATCATGAGGACAGGAGTCTCCAAGAGGGATGGAGATGTTTTTCAGTAGACCTTTGATTCCAAAGAACTGTAGGATGGAAACATGAGAGAGAGAGAGAGAGATTTTGGGCCACCTGAGGAAACGGCTGGCTTCTCTTCTTCTTGAGATAGACCAGGGGGTCCAAACTTGGCAACTTTATGACTTGTGGACTTCAACTTCTGGGAGTTGAAGTCCACAAGTCTTAAAGTTGCCAAGTTTGGACCCCCCTGAGATAGACTTTATTTCTGGAATAGTCAATCGACAGGTTGTGGAATATGGAAAGTTTTTCCACCCAGGGATGTTGCCGTTTTTTTGGTGTCTTCTGCTGCTCTCCATCCATGCAGCTGCCCAGGAGAAGTTCTCAAGGAATTGTTGAGCCCTTCGAGCTTCTTTTTGGTGACCGTGGCTGAGAAGATCCAGATTGTGGCCACCAAACTCTCCCTTCCAAATCTCAGGATTCCTTCTTCAAGGATTGGGTGGGTGGGGTGGGTGGGGAGGATGGAGAAGGAGGAAGTGAGCAGCTCCAGCTCCTTCTCCCTCTCTTTTAAAAAATATTTATTACAGGAGCTGAATGGAAGGACAATAAAGATAGATTGATCACCCCGGACTTTGTTCATGAATATTTAAATATTGCTGATTTGTCTTGTCAGTGTAATTACAATCTTCTCCAGGCTCGGCAAACCCGACGGCCACAAGTTTATGGTAAAGAATGGCCCCACTGTATTTCACTTGTCCTGCTGCAGATGTGCAGAGCCGCCAAGCGTGTAATGCTGCTCCCGTTTCATACATTTGCCTCCGCTGCTGAAAGCTTAAGTCATCCACAATGACCTGCGCTTTTTCATTATCCCCATGTCAAACCCAGCTCGTGCCTGAGCATAAATTCTCCTGCTTGTTATAGACTCGCAGGCGGCCGCCTCCTCCTCCACTTCCTCGGGCCCAGGAAATTCGGCTCCCTTTCTGCCCCCCCCCATTTCCAGCTGCTTCACAACTAGCCCCCCCCCCACAGGTCTTTAAGCAAAGTTTCTCCAAGCATCTGTTGTTGTTGTTGTTGTTGTTGTTTCTTCTTCTTCTTCTTCTTCTTCTTCTTCTTCTTCTTCTTCTTCTTCTTCTTCTTCTTCTTCTTCTTCTTCTTCTTCTTCTTCTTCTTCTCCTTCTTCTTCTCCTTCTTCTTTCTTCTTCCTCCTCCTCCTTCTCCTCCTCCTCCTCCTCTTCTTTTCTTCTTCCTCTTCGTGCTCCTCCTCTTCTCCTCCTCCTCTTCCTCCTCCTTCTCCTCTTCTTCTTCCTGCTCCTCCTGCCCCTCCTCCTCTTCATCTCCCCCTCCCTCCTCCTCCTCCTCCTCTTCTTCTTCTTCCTCCTCCTTCTCCTTCCTCTTCCTCTTCTTCCTCCTCCTCCTCCTCTTCCTCTTCTTCTTTTTCTTCTTCTTCCTCCTCCTCCTCCTCTTCTTCTTCTTCCTCCTCCTCCTCCTCCTCCTCCTTCCTCCTCCTTCCATTTCCACTCCTCACTTCTAAACAAGCTGATCTGTTTCTCCATTTTTGATACCAAACCTAGTTTGCAGAAGGGGATAAGAAGTAGGTTCTGGAGCTGAGGAAGGAAAGGCCATAGAATTCGTTGGGTTTAGAATGAAGGCAAAGTGTTGGTTCCCTTCATGGCTACAGATTCTTCCTTTGAGCTCTCAGCCTCAGTTTTCCCCCTTGTAAAATGGGAACGGCTCCAACTCCCATCCCAGGTGCAGGCACACCTGATTCCATGTGGCTGTAAAGACCCTGGAATTCTGCTTCCATTCAGGAATGAGGTCAGGGTGAGGTCAGAAAAGTCAAGATGGAGGCTGCAATTGTGGGATGGAAACTCCAGCCAGGTTTCCCTATATGGGAGCCACACCGTCTTGGCTTTTTAAAACCACTTTCTAAGGTCACTCCTGCCTCTGCTATCTCCCTTCCCTTGTTTCAAGACTTTTTGTGCTCTTAAACTTCTTATGCCTGGAGAGAAGAGGCAAAAAAAGACAGCCACACACACACAAACACAGCCACACATACACAAACTCTCCACGCAGCCGCAGCCGCCTCCGTGCATCTCTGTCGGGAGTGACAACAGATCTGTCAAATTAATTTTTCAAAGGAAGCCACCTCTGAGCATTGATGGGGCTCAGCTGCCACCGAAGCCCCCTCTTCCAACAGCTCGCCTTGGGTGGAGAAAGTCTTCTCAAAGGGCTCGGAAACATTTTTCATTCCCAGCTTGTGCTTGTTTAGAATACGCTCCCTCGGCTCAACTGGGGGCTAATATCTTGCAGAAGCCCCGTTTCGACACTTGAATGAAGCAGGCCAGTCCTGTGTTAACTGGTTTAAATCCAGCCTCTCCCAGTCAGCAACCAGTAACGGTTGGCTTTAGGCAAGCTCCTCAGAAGCAGGAAACTGGGGCCGAGCCTTTGTCTACTGTACACAAAACCCCTGATTGTTTTCTGTTTTCTTTTTTTTTTTTTAAAAATCCAATTTATGGCTCGGTGATTCACTTTGCAAGGCCGCTTAATGAGGTTGACATTAAGCCCAGGACAAGTGGGACTAATTACAGCCCCTTCTGGCTGGCCGGCTGCACCTGGGACCCCATCTTCCCCTCCCCCCACACCCCCAATCGCTTGTTACCTGGTTAGCCAGGGAGGCAGCCAATCCCCAAAGCAAGAGCCCACTCCCTCGCCCGCCCCGGTACAGCCACCTGATTCTACAACCAGCCACGTGAATCAGGGATCTACCAGTGCCAGGAGCTGGCCTGGCCTGTGCCCCAAAGGCAGCTGCTGATGCAAAAGATGCCACTGCGGAAGCCGATGGGGCTACTGGGTGGGAGGAGGTGGAGGATGAATCAGCACGCAGGAGGCTCTTTGCAGGAGGCTGCAGTCCAACAGGTGCAGTCAGCCCTAAGGCTGCTTTCCGTAGTTAGGGGACAGCAGTCTGGGACATCATACCCTTAACATATTCACTCTCTTTTTCTTCCTTTCTCTCTCTTTCTTTCTTTCTTTCTTTCTTTCTTTCTTTCTTTCTTTCTTTCTCTCTCTCTCTCTCTCTCTCTTTCTTTCTTTCTTTCTTTTATGTATCTCCCTTTTCTAATCTTTATTCTTAGTAGGAACAACCTAAGTCAACTTCTAGATCTAGATCTCTCTCCTCTTTCTTTCTCTTCCTCTCTCTCTTTCTCTTTCACTTCTTCTTTCCCCTCTTTCTTTCTTTTTCTTTCCTCTCTCTCTCTTTCTTTTTCTTTCATGCATCTCCCTTTTCTAATATTTATTCTTAGTAGGAACAACCTAAGTCAACTTCTACATCTCTCTCTCTCGTTCTCTCTCCTCTTTCTCTCTTCCTTCTCTCTCTCTCTTCCTCTCTTTCACATTCTCTATCTCTCTTTCTCTTTCACCTTTCTTTCTTTCTCTTTCTTTCTTTCTTTCTTTCTTTCTTTCCTTCCTTCCTTCCTTCCTTCCTTCCTTCCTTCCTTCCTTCCTTCCTTCCCTTCCCTTCCCTTCCTTCCTCTCTCCCTCCCTCCCTCTCTGACACACACATTCACACACACCCACATAAATGTGATTTGTGCTAAAACTGGCTGGTGCATCTGTTATGATTAGGCTCAGCCGAGCCGGTGCCCGCTGGTGCAGCAGCAGCTGTGGCATCTCCTGGATGCTGCTCTCGGATACACACAATGCAGAGACACCATTCAAAATGGTCAGATCTGATCAGATCCTTGTCCAAGAAATGGGAGCTGAGAATGAACAAATAGATTCTACTCCTTGAAATCACTTCTTTCTGTTTTTTAAAGCTCACAGCATCCTGCAGTATTTTGGGGCAGGGTCTTCTGAGGGCAAATCAGCCAGGGAAGTCCAGCCATCAACTTTTAAGGCCTGATGTGGTCTTTCTGTATTATTTGCAGCCGGAAGGGTGAACACCAATGGGTCAAATTAGCAGCCTGTCCCACTTGCAAGCAAGTGCAGGCCCTTCCCCTTTGGTGGGAAGTGACAGCTGGCCAAACCAGTGTTTCTCAACCTGTCATTGACGATAAGTGGACTGCAACTCCCAGAATTCTCTTCCAGGAGTGAAATGCTCCCGGTTCGGACCTGATCGCCCAATCTGGTAGCGATGGCGGCAGGTGGTTCAGAGAACCGGTAGCAAAAATCCCTGCCCCCCGCCCCGCCCATGCTAGCTGAGCCGCACGATCGTCAGAGGTTTTCTTTTTTTACTTTTAAAAGCATTTTTTCTTTGGCTGAAAAAATGCTTTTAAAAGTGAAAAAAGAAAACTGAGTCTGATGATCACACAACTCAGCTGGGATCATCAGAGCCTTTTAAAAGTATTTTTTCTACAACTTCTTTGGCCAAAGAGTGCTTTTAAAAGGCCCCTCTGACGATCCCAGCTGAGTTGCCTGATCGTCAGAGGCTTTTTTTTCTTTTAAAGGCAAAAAAAATGCTTTTAAAAGAAAAGAGAAGCCTCTGACGATCAGGCAACTCAGCTGCGATCATCAGAGCTTTTAAAGCTCTTCAGAGGTTGTAGAAAAAATGCTTTTAAAAGTTAAAAAAAAAGTTGGCCATGCCTACCCAGTCACATTACCCCCCTCCCCACCAAGCCACGCCCACAGAACCGGTAGTAACAAATTTTACATTTCACCCCTGGATTGTTCACCCCCACCCTCTGCAACCCTGCAAATTCCTTGCCCGCCGCTGTCATGGCATGTTTCCCAGGCAGCCCCCACCCCCCCGGCTTACCTGTATGTGAGCGTAGATGCCTTTTGAGGGCCGTGTGGCTGGGGAATGTGCGGTTGCACTCGCTGCAGATGTAGCTTCTCACGCCAGCATGCACTTCCATGTGCTGCTGCAGGGCTGTCTGTGTTTGGAAGCGTTTCCCACAGAGCAGGCAGAAGACGGCCATGTCCGAGCCTGGAGGAAGAGGGAAATGGAAGGTCACCTGCAGAAGAAATGCCTGGCCAGGTGGGCAGAGAAGGTCTGCACCGCCAGACAGCCCCGTCTCGGGCTTCTACTCCCTGTGTCTGGGACATGGACAACTCCTTGTGAATGGCCAGGGAAAGGGAAAGAGTGGCCCACACGTCCCTCGGTCACAATTTCCTACCTGGGTTGAAGAGCAAAGCCAATCAGGAAGGCTTTGCAAATTAGTCCGCAATCATTACCTCTCTATCACAATTTCTTTTAATTTTGATAATTTGGGGGAAAAGATAAGAATTATGCATGGGTCAGGCAGGTTTTCACAAATCTGTGCAGAGAGTTTCTGCCATTCACGAACCTGTTCTCTCCACAGATAGACCCCACCCAACATGCAGAGAACATGGCCTGTTTTTCTCTTGGGAAAAATGAAATTATGCATCCTTGACTCAAGAGGACATTCAGCATTCGGACTTTTCATCTCTTTAGTTGTCTGTCTTTGTGGCCGTCCGTCCATCTGTCCATCCATCCATCCGTCCATCCGTCCATCCGTCCATCCATCCATCCATCCATCCATCCATCCATCCATCCATCCATCCATCCATCCAGTGGTGGGCTGCATATTTTTTTTTACTACTGGTTCTGTGGGTGTGGCTTGGTGGGCGTGGCAGGGGAAGGATAGTGTAAAATCTCCATTCCCACCCCACTCCAGGGGAAGAATACCGCAAAATCCCCATTTCCTCCCAATCAGCTGGGACTTGGGAGGAAAAGAATAGATGGGGGCGGGGCCAGGCAGAATTTTTACTACTGGTTCTCTGAACTACCCACAATTTCTGCTACCGGTTCTCTGGAACTGGTCAGAACCTGCTGAAACCCACCTCTGCATCCATCCATCCCCCACACCTCCTATCTACCTGTCTACCTACCTGTTTTAAAGCAGGGAACACAAGCATGCTTTTAACCACACAACTTCCTTGCAAGAAAACTATAGCAGCGGAGGTTGCGACTTTTAATATATTGAATTCTATCAAAGCAACAATCAAAGGAACTTATTAACTAAACATTTCCCCCCCCCTCTCTAATGAAACCTGATTATTATACTAGTTAGGGAGCAAATTAGAATAGAATAATATAAAATGAAATAGTAGGTAAATTAAAGAGAGACGGAAAATAAGAAATGCGAGCATATTCCTAAGGTAGATGATGTGTAATTTCGCCATCTGCAATTGAGAAGAGATGGTTTCTCTAATGGGCTTTCCACATATCCACAGGCAAACCAGAGATTATTTTGAAAATGTAAAAAAAATAAAAATAAAATAACAATAACAATAACCACTGGTGGAAAAAAACCTCTGCGCTTAACTCCAAAAGAATCAGGACTTTCTTCTCACGGCTCTCAAAACCCAAATATTCTGAAAATTATCTTTCTGGAGTGGGTGGGCAGGAGGACCCATCTTGGTCTCCACAGTTTGGGGCAATCCAGGACATTTATAGGGGTCTCCCTGAGCAATAGGGGCAGCTTCAGAAGATGCTTTTCTGTTTGAAACAGGAAATAAGACACCAGCTCAGTTGGGAACATTTTCACAGCTGGGAAAGAGACGGTGCCGCCTGATGAACATCCAATTGTGTCCCTCTGGATCCGTCTTCACAAGTGTGCATCTAACATGAGATACCCGCTTGTGAAGACAGATCAGAAGGAAGCCCACTTCTTCATTCTCACTGCCAGCTCAGCACAAACTCCAACAGCTCCCACACCAATTGTGCAAAGGTGTCTGGACGTGTTCATCCACTAAAAGGACAAGGGTCAACATTCTGACTTCGGTCTCCTGCTTATGAACCCTTGGAGAATTCCCAGGGAAGGGTCTACAGCCACTTGACCCAAGACTCTTCTCCGGACCGTGT
Source organism: Ahaetulla prasina (assembly GCF_028640845.1). Classification (NCBI taxonomy): domain Eukaryota; kingdom Metazoa; phylum Chordata; class Lepidosauria; order Squamata; family Colubridae; genus Ahaetulla; species Ahaetulla prasina. Next base: position 9,988,425 of record NC_080547.1, on the reverse strand, counting down.
CCGCAGAGGTGACAAAGTTCTCCCACCCGCATTTCAATTTTTACATGTCTTTCACTTGATGCAGCGTTGATTATCTTGAAATGTATCAAAGAGTAAAAATCAGATCATCCCGGCAAGAATAAAGCGAGCAAACGGCGGCTTTCTGAAAGGCCCTTTCAGAGAAAGATGGAAAATAAAATGATCTACAAAATTATACGAGCCATTCATTAGCAGCAGCCCAACATTGCAAGGAATATTGTGCACTGCCTTGAAAGAATGAAAAGGGGGGGATGTGAAAGGGAAGAGAAAATGAGAGGCAATTGTGACTTCATTTGCATGCCAGAAATGAACTGTCCATGATTATGTTTGCAAAGGAACTGGGGACGGGAAAGCGATGCCAATTGCCTTCATCCCAAAGGCTAAATTTGGTTCCAGGCGGAACGTACTGAGTCACTCCAGGAAGGTGCCCAAAGGCAGAGATGCTACTGAGTAACGTCCTTTCTGTCCAGAAAAAGAGCTTCCCCCCCAAAAAAAATAAAAAACTGGCAACACATTTCAAATCCAATTCCCGTGGCATCCAGACACAGAAAACCATGAGGGCTGGGGAGGGGAGCCATGATCCTCTTCCAATGTTTCTGCCTCACCAAACCACCTTTCAGCGTTTCTATGCGTCCATTTTCCACTTGCGAGGTGCAGTTTGGTTTTTGAGAGGGGGAGGGCAACCCGAGGAGGGGAAGAAGCTAAGAAAAGGGTTCTCTGCCTCCTTCTGATCAGCGAGGTTCGGGAGGGAGGGAAAGAGGGTGGGCTGAGTTGGGTTGGGTTGGGGGATTCGCAGCCAAGGCACAGACAGGGAAGGTTACAACCACCTTCGGTCCATTACAGCATTATCGTATCAACTAAAGGGGATTGAACTCAGAGTTGAAAGGGACTTTGGAGGTCTTCTAGTCCAACCCCTCCTCAGGGAGGAAACCCTATACCATTTCAGACCGATAGTTGTCCAATCTCTTCTTAAAAACCTCCAGTGATAGAACACCCACAACTTCTGGTGGCAACATCTGTCCCACTGGTGAATTGTTCTCACTGTTAGGAAGTCTCTCCTTAATTCCAGATTGCTCCTCTCTCTTGATTAGTTTCCATTCATTGCTTCTTGTTTTGCTCTCAGGTGCTTTGGAGAATAGCTTGAGTCCCTCTTCTTTGGGGCAGCCCCTCAAATACTGGAATACTGCTTTCATGTCACCCCCAATTCTTCTTTTCTTTAGACTCGCCATGCCCAGTTCCTGTGACCGTTCTTCATATGTTTTGGCCTCCAGCCCCCTAATCATCTCTGATGCTCTTCTCTGCACTTTATTTATTTAATTTATACCCTGCCTTTGTTATTTTTAGAAACAACAGAAGGCAGCGGGTACCCCTTCCTCCTCCTCTTCCTCACCTGTGAGGTGAGTTGGCTCAAGAGAGAGACTGACTGGCCCAAAGTCACCTAGCTGGATTTCATACCCGAGGCAGGACTAGAACTCACAGACTCCTGGTTTCTAGTGCCTTTGGTGCCTTTAAAAAAGGTACAAAAGACTTTAAGGTGTGCCTAGCGCACCAAAGGTCCCAACAGGGCTTCTAAGACAGGCCAACCTGAGACCCCTGGGAAGCTGAAGACCCCCCCCCCTTCAAAAGCCACGGGTGTTCAGAAATCAGGGCTCCTGGGAGGGGGGCTCCTCCTTCTTTTCTGGGTCCTTGCACAGAGCTGCTTATGAAGCCACACACGCCGGAGGTTGAGGGCTGAGCTTTTGGCAGGAACGAGTCAGGGATAAATACTTCCTGATGCTGAGAAAAGCCCAGCGCCTTCCTCTTGCTCTGACACAGCCACACGCCTTGGGAGTCGGTCCAACCCAATGCCAGCAAAGCCGCCTCTCCGTTCACACCTGCACTGGCTTCCCCCTCAATTAGACCCTGGAGGGGAGGGGCCCTGCTGGAGCTGGGCCCAGGTGCGCACACCTTCCCAGCACAAAGCTCTCATTATCTCATGTGGCAAATGCCAACTTTATCGTGGAGAGGACCTCTAAATAGACACGGGCATTTTTTTTAGGGTAGCAATTTGTAAAGCGGTGGGCATGCAAGTGCCAGTGACTTCAGGGTGGGGGGAGAGGACAAATGTGAGGTCACTGAGCCCCACTTGTCACCCAACGATTTATGTTGATATTGTTTCCTGATTGCTTATTTGTGCCCTATGACTATCATTAAGTGTTGTACCTTATGATTCTTGACGAATGGATCTTTTCTTTTATGTACACTGAGAGCATATGCACTAGGACAAATTCCTTGTGTGTCCAATCACACTTGGCCAATAAAATTTCATTTCTTTTCTTTTCTTTTCTTTTCTTTTCTTTTCTTTTCTTTTCTTTTCTATTCTATTCTATTCTATTCTATTCTATTCTATTCTATTCTATTCTATTCTATTCCATTCCATTCCATTCCATTTCACTCCACTCCATCTATTCTATTCTTTCTTCTGGTTCCTTCTTCTGACCCACCTTTGAGAGTTTTGGCAATGACTTGTGCTTCCTTTTTTGCTGCGAGCCCCCCTTCCACTCAGTATTCTCAAATTTTTATTTTTTACACCTTGCGTTACAGAGGTTTCCAACGGAAGGAGATAAAAGGGGCGTGCATAAGAGCACCAGCGTGCCTACCGTCCCTGTCCTAATGTTCCCTTTGATTGTATTCATTTTATGTATTCAATTCATGCTTATAGATATTATCTAATATGTACTCAACAAAATAAATAATAAAATAAATGCCATTTGCACCATGCCTGCCACAAGAAACTCCACCAGCGAGAGCTTCTCTTTGGGCTGCACCCCCCGCCCATTCCTTAGTCCTATACTTATTAATGTTGTCTAGTGGTTGGAGGGCTTGCAGGCCAACAACCTTCCAGATAGAGGCTTCTAGCACTGATGATGATGTTCCCTGACTGCAAGAAAACAGCCAAGTTACTAGAAACCCCACGGTTCTCCTCCTCTTCTTTCCTTCTTCCTCTTCCCCTTCCCTTCCCTTCCTCCTCTACTACTCATTCCTCCTTCTTGCAGTGATAACATTCCCGAATTGGGCAATGAAAGCTCTGCAAGGAAACCACCCAGCTCAGAGAGCATCAAGGACCCCACAGATTTCAGACCTGGAGAGCCAAAGCAGCAGGAACAACTTGCAACTGTTCCTGCGAGAACCCGGGATCTGCCCTTCCTTCTCTAACTGAGTCTGTGAAAAGTGCAGCTCCTGAATGCACCTGTTGGTTTGCAGACTCTCCAATTGCCAAGCAGAGAGAAATGGGGGGGGGGAGCAGGAATTATCCGATCCCTGCCAGTGACAGGCAAAGACCCTGCTTGGCGATGAATTAATGAGGCAAAGAATGAAAAACACTCTTGAAGAGAAGCCACCGCTCTTGACGTGGGCCAGAATCCCTCTTATCTACTTCCCGCCTGGGGAGGGGCAGATGAGGCAGAGCCCCGCTCCTCAGCCCCACACACAGCCTGGCCAAGCCTTGTTGGTGTTCCCAATCCTGCCACTTCTGGCAACAAAAGGGGGGGGGGAGAGAGGCACCCACAAAGAGTAAATCCCCCAAAGTATGCAGGCCTCAGGGCTGTCACTTTCAAAATGTCAGCAGGACCGGGGGCAAAGGTCAGGGGTCCGAGAGGGCCTGAGCACCTCGGCCAGCTGTGGCAAAGCGGCCCCCAGCCGGCAGGACGCCTGACCAGAACGGTCTCCCATCAGTTGCACCCGCTGAGGCCAAGATAAAGGTTGCCAGCAGGAGAGGAAGGCTGGACAATGACGCCGGGCCGGTGCGCAGGGCTGGAACAAATCTACAGAGGCACCCCCAGACCCTCATTTGTGGAACTAATTGGGCCCCGATAATGGGGGCGAGGAAGGGGCAGGAGGAAGCATCGTGCATGCTGAACTTGCTTCTACGGCCGTTGCCGAACACAAAATACGTCTGTCCCCAAGAGAGGATTTGGTTTTCAACCCAATTGGATAGAAGGTGATGGCGCCACCCGAGACTATTCAGCTGGGTCTTGAGGAGAGCAGCAGATTCCCAAGATATACTTCCGAGAGGCAGAGATCCTGTCTTGGCAGGGCTGGATCATTTACCACCCCTTTTTGTCCGGGGGCTGAGGCAGCAAGCGTCCAGTTGGTGCCCACAATAGACCTTTGGAGAGCCCTTCAGATGTGGTGGGTGCCCACTGGGTACTCCAGGAGAGCAACTCCCTTATAACCACCCCTTTTAGAGTAACTCCTCCTCCAGGAAGGCATCCCAGTTCCAGGTGAGCTTCAGATTCCCAGCAAGGACAAAGAAGTCGAACCAGGCTATAGTTGTACCCCCTGCTTTACAAAGGCCAACAACCATCATGAGATTATAAATTGTTGCATTCAGACAACGTGCAAGCAGGTTCTACAAAGAAACCACTTTCTGCATTGACATGATGCAAGCAATCACCTGTCAAAAATGCAAAGCCCTCCATGCAACTCCAATTTTGGTGCCACCTACTCCAGAGGAGTGGTGGGGAGTGCAACAGAGGTGGGTTTCAGCAGGTTCTGACCAGTTCTGGAGAACCGGTAGTGGAAAATTTGAGTAGTTCGGAGAACCAGTAGTAAAAATTCCAACTGGCCCCGCCCCCATCTGTTTTCTGCCTCCCGAGTCTCAGCTGATCGGGAGGGAATGGGGATTTTGCAGTATCCGTCCCTGGAGTGGGGAGGGAATGGAGATTTTACAGTATCCGTCCCTGGAGTGGGGAGGGAATGGAGATTTTGCAGTATCCCTTCCCTTGGAGTGGGGAGGGAATGGGGATTTTGCAGTATCCATCCCTGGAGTGGGGAGGGAATGGGGATTTTGCAGTATCCGTCCCTGGAGTGGGAAGGGAATGGAGATTTTACAGTCTCCCTTCCCTTGGAGTGGGGAGGGAATGGGGATTTTGCAGTATCCATCCCTGGAGTGGAGAGGGAATGGGGATTTTGCTGATTGCTTATTTGTACCCTATGACTATCATTAAGTGTTGTACCTTAGAATTCTTAATGAACATATCTTTTCTTTTAAGTACACTGAGAGCATATGCACCTAGAAAAATTCCTTGTGTGTTCAATCACACTTGGCCAATAAAAAAATTCTGTTCTGTTCTGTTCTGTTCCGTTCCGTTCCATTCCGCTTTGCTCTGCTCTGCTCTACTCTACTCTACTCTACTCTATTGGTGCATTTAAGCAAAACCAGCTACCTGGGTCTAAGCCTTCTGCTTCTGCTGCAGAATCTTCCCATCCTTTGGGGTGAAGGGGTGCCTTTTCCTCTACCAGACCACCGGAGGAAGGACAGCCAAATCTCTAGACCATCATTTGGGCCATGGATCCCTTTGGGGGTCTGAGGAAATCTCAGAAATCTTATTCAGAAACGTGTGTTTAAGGGCATAAGAGGCAAAGATATAGATTGTACTGCAGTTGTGTAAAGTACAGTTATTAAAATTTTAACAAATATGTGATATATGTGCTTCTTTATTAAGCCATGAAAGGAATAGAAAAACAATATCCTTTTTTTAGGAGGTAACCATTTTAAACAGTGAGATTTATCGAAGTTAACCAATATTTTTGGAGTCAAGAGGCTATAAATGAGGATGTTGCCTGCATACAATACTGAATGAAAAGTTTTCCCCATTCGGGTTCATAGCAGGGGTGAAATGCTCCCGGTTCGGCTAATCCAGGAGTGATCGTGGTGGGTGGTTCGGAGAACCAATCGCGATGGTGGCACGAAGCTCCGCCCACCTGCCCGGTTGTTGTTATTTGCTGGTTTTAACCAGGAAGTTCTGCGCATGCACAGAAGGTTTTGCGCATACGCAGAGGGTCTGCGTGCGCATGTGATGCGTGGCGCTTGCACTTCAGAACCGGTAAGGAAGGTAAGTAGATTTCACCCCTGGTGACCCCTGAGACTCCTGCCTGGGGCCTGGTCAAAGTCTTCCTATTTCTCCCCCATGTTTGAAGAACTGGGAGCCATCCAGGGCTGGCTGAAAAATGGGTGGCTCTAGAAATGTCTCAGACAAATTAACAATAAACATCCCCATTGCAAGAATCTCTCCATCAATCAAATCTCTTTGGCTGCTACTATACAGTCCTCTTGTCCCCAAATGCTTCGCAGGTGTGAAATACAGCCAGAGCCTTACTTCATGTGCAAAATTTTGTAGGCTTCCCCAGACGAGTGGGAAGCTGGGCGGCTGGGCGGCTGGTTTTCCAGCAGCCCTTTGAGTGTTAAGAAAAGGACAAAGGGCACCATCCTTTCTCTACCCGATTCCTTTTGGCCAACTTTGGCAGATGCTCAGCCGAGAGACAGCCTGAAGGGGCTAGCTGGCACGGGGCCAGGAAATAAAGAGCTTTTTCGGGAGCCAAATCCGTGTGTGGAGGTGAGGTGGGGGGCTCGACCCTGTTCATGGCAACTGCCAAGGCTGTTTGTCTAGTCTTTGGCAGCCTTTGCCAACTGCTGGCACAACAGCCTTCACACCATTGTCCCCCCCCAGGCAGTCGCTCAATCTGCCACGTGGCCGAAGGGGGGGGCACACGGGAAACGCTAATTCCCATATCCAAATCTATAATTTTAAAGAAAAAACCCCTCCCTCCAATATACATTCATTCCAGACTTGGGACTAAGCAGCAGCAGTGGGGCAAAAAATGCCCTGGCCATTTCTGTATTTCTACCACCTTTGTTTTATTGTGACATTCTCAAGGCCCTTATCGTTTCTTTCCATATATTTCTTCTGCTCGTTGAATTCATTTAAGTTTGCGGTGCTGAGATTGTGTTTTTTTTCCCCTCTTTGGATTGGCCTCATTTCCCTACTGTAGCCCCTTTAGTTTTTCCTCCAGGAATCGACTGAGAAGGGGACAATGGCCAGCGAGTCAAGATGGCAGCTGGAACGCCCCAGCACAAAGCCTGGCACGCCCGACCTGCATTTGCAGCCGCCGTTTTGACTTTGGGGGGACTCGGCTGCTTTCATGCTTCCCGATTAGCCAAAACCTGGAGCCCTTCTCAGGACCTGATTAAATCGTAAGTGGGAGCACGGGACGCTGGAGGGATGGCTGTCTCAGCATCAACCCCATCACGTCCTTCTACCACTGAACCCCCAGCCCAATTTCAGCAAATGTCCCTGTATTAACAGAATAACAGAGTCGGAAGGGACCTTGGAGGTCTTCTAGTCCATCCCCCTGTTCAGGCAGGAAATCCTATACCATTTCAGACAAACGGCTGTTTAAACCTCCAGTATTGGAGCACCCACAACTTCCGGAGGCAAGTTGTTCCACTGATCAATTGTTCTGACTGTCAGGATGCGCCTGACGGCTCTGGCCCTAGATCTTTAGTTTTTGCAGTCTCCCAAGCCTGTTTGCACATTTGTCCTAAAAAAATAAAAAAATAAAAATCCAGTCCATCCCATTTCACCTGCTTGAAGCCACTGGGAGATTATTTTCACCAGCTGTTAGAGGATCTCAAATGGAGGCTAGAAGCCAATGATGGAGCTGGGATGGACCGAAGCTTTTAAAACGGATCCAAACTATAAATCGTGGAGTCCGTTTGCACTGAATCTCTTTCCAAAGTGTGTGTGACTCTCTCTCTCTCTCTCTGTGTCTTTGTGTGTGTCTTTGTGTGTGTGTGGGGGGGCAACCATTTGCTTCCTTTTTGGGATCTTAAGAACAACCCTTTTCCATCGCTAGTCCTGCCCAGAACTGGAGAAAAATGGAACATTTGTGAAAATGGCAAATCCTCCTTGTTTTGAAGACGCATTTTGATATGGGGGTGGATTCAGGGAAAGCAAAGTGAGGAAAATGGGGAGAAGTCACCCCCAAATAAGATCCAGACCCCGAGGGATTTTTTTTGGGGGGGGGGGAGGGAGGGTGTTTGAAGAAGGGAGACGCAATCCCAGAAATAGGAAAGGGGTAGACTTATTCACGGGCTTGACATTTTAATGTTTTTCCCCTCCCTTTTTCCTTCTCTAGAAGATGATTACAAATTTAGAGCATTTAAATGCTTTTTACTGTCAACAATTAAAACGGGAGAATATGGATGGGGAAAAGCATTGCGGCCATTCATTTCCACGGTAACGGCGCTATCAGAAAACACCAAGGGGCCTCGGCAGGACTGTACGGCGCACAATAGCCCAAAGAGAGAGAAAAGTATACCATTAATTTTGTAGGACATTCAAAAGCAAATTAAAATATAAAAAGCTCCCAGCACAAAGATAGATATGGAAAGAAGGGGCAAGAGAGGTCAAGCTTGTGGAATTAAAGTCCCCACAACAGGCGAGGAGGCTTAAGGATGGCCCTGGGACGTGGCACTGCAGGGCCACCTTCTCTGGCCTTTCTGGCTTTTTGGGGGGAGGGAGGGAGGGAGGGAGGGGAAGGGAGATCAAGGGGTGGGGGGTGGGAGAGAGGAACAAGTGGGGTCAGGCATGTGTGGCTTTGTCAGGAAAACACCCGGACGTGGGCCTGTTTCCTTCAAGTCAGCAGGAGCAAACCATAAACGCAACATACATCAAAGGTGAAAACAGGCTGGCACCCAGTTTGGGGGACACAACGGAACGGCTGCAAGAGAGGAAGAGAGAGGGAGGGAGGGAAGGAGGGAGGTTGAAAGAAAAAGAGATGGAGGGAGGGAAGGAGGTTGAAAGAAAAAGAGACACAGGGAAACACGAGCTGATCTCCTGTGCCCAGAACCGCTTTAAGTATTAGCTATTTGAAAAGCAGCATTTGTGGGACTGATGCTGTACCAGGAGCTGTTCTTATTCGCAAAGTCCAGCTTGCTCACTGCTGGATGTTATAAATGATACGACTGAATCTTTCTTGATTCATCTTTCAAATTTTTCCTTTCTTTTCCCTTCATCTTTCCTTTCCTTTCCTTTCCCTTACCTTCCCTTCCTTCCCTTATCTTTCCTTTTCTGCTCCCCCTTCCTTTTCCCCTCTCCTTCCTTCCTTCCTTCCCTCCCTCTCCCTCCCATCTTCCTTCCTTCCTTCCTTCCTTCCTTCCTTCCTTCCTTCCTTCCTTCCTTCCTTCCTTCCTTCCTTCCTTCCTTCCCTCTCTCTTTTTTTTTATTTGAATTTATATCCCACCCTTCTCTGAAGACTCAGGGCGGCTTACACTATGTTAAGCAATAGCACTCTCTCTCTCCCTCCCTCCCATCTTCCTTCTTCCTTCCTTCTCCCCTCTCTCCCTCCCATCTTCCTTCCTTCCTTCCTTCCTTCCCTCTCTTTCTCTCCCTCCCTCCCATCTTCCTTCTTCCTTCCTTCTCCCCTCTCTCCCTCCCATCTTCCTTCCTTCCCCACTCTCTCCCCCTCCCATCTTCCTTTCTTCCTTCCTTCCTTCCTTCCCTCTCTCTTTTTTTTTATTTGAATTTATATCCCGCCCTTCTCTGAAGACTCAGGGCGGCTTACACTATGTTAAGCAATAGCACTCTCTCTCTCCCTCCCTCCCATCTTCCTTCTTCCTTCTTCCTTCCTTCTCCCCTCTCTCCCTCCCATCTTCCTTCCTTCCTTCCTTCCTTCCTTCCTTCCTTCCTTCCTTCCTTCCTTCCTTCCTTCCTTCCTTCCTTCCTTCCTTCCTTCCTTCCTTCCTTCCTTCCCTCCCATCTTCCTTCCTTCCCCACTCTCTCTGCCTCCCATCTTCCTTCCTTCCTTCCTTCCTTCCTGCCCTCTCTTTCTCTCCCTCCCTCCCATCTTCCTTCTTCCTTCCTTCTCCCCTCTCTCCCTCCCATCTTCCTTCCTTCCTTCCTTCCTTCCTTCCTTCCTTCCTTCCTTCCTTCCTTCCTTCCTTCCTTCCTTCCTTCCTTCCTTCCTTCCTTCTCCCTCTCTCCAATGCAAATGTTCGCCCCCCGCCCACTTTCCTCAAACCAGAGGCACCGCTGGCTAAATGCACAGCCGCTGATCCTCCCTGCAGCCGGGCCGGGTGGCTCTGCCGGTGAGCGTGGGGGGAAATAAATACGTCTGGAGACACACATCCCATTAAAAGTTAAACCCGGCTCCCTTCCTTCTCCCATCCCGTCATGTTTAATATGCAGCAGGCAGGCTGAAGGCATAAAAGAGACACGTCCCCTTTAAAAGGAAATATAATTTACAGTGTGCAGCCAGGCGCTCCATAGCTCCAATCTCGTTTACTATAGAGAAAACTCTGCTAGCTGCTCTGTATCCCACAAATCCGATTTAATCAGACAAGCCAGCCAGCGTGGCTTGAAGTAAAAACGGATAATTAGTAAACAGAGAGCTACTTCAGTGCTTCATTGGCATTCGAGCCAGGCTACTGTGTCGCATTTAAAATGCAGTCTGATGAAGTTTACAAAATCAAACCATTTGTTACTCCTATTGAAGAGGCTTCGGGCCACTTGCAATTAAATTGGAATTAGTGCTCGGAATGAGATACAGCAAATTCATACTAAAAAGGGATCTGACTTTGAGACATTTGACTTCAAGTCTTCTTACCCTCCGCCCCAGAAAAAAAAATAAAAATAAAATACAGAAAGGCACACCGCCGTGGCCCGCTTGGCTGAGTCCACAGGACACATTTTGGGAAGCTCGGTGGGGTGGGGGTGGGGGGGGTTGGCAAGGCAGCCTCTTGCGATACATCAACTCTGAGGGGGGCAAAATTGCAGGCATGATAGGCTTTTTTTGGGGGGGCTGCAACCTGTTGTGTGCATGTGGCCATGATACTTGCTAAGCTAGGTTTAGAGTTTAGTGGGTTGGGTGGCCATAATTTCTGGTGCTCGGGGATTGTGTGCTAAATCTATTGTGGTGAAGCCTTCCAAAGCAGGGGTCTTCAACCTTGGCAACTTAATAAACCTGGCGGACTTCAACTCCCAAAGCTGGCTGGGGAATTCTGGGAGTTGAAGCCTGCCAGGCTTAAAGTTGCCAAGGTTGGAGACCCCTGTTCCAAATGAATGTCTCAGGGTACAAACGAATCCATATGACCTCTCCAAAGAAGCAAGAGTTTCAACCATTCTCCACCCTTGGGTCCTTCACAGAATTGGGACACAGGGTCACCTTCTTCTCTTGCTTTGAATATCACCGTTTCCATGAAATATTTTAAATACTCAACCCTTCAGGGACTGTCCTGAATTGAAATGACTTCTTAGGGAGTCACGGCTTCAACTGACTAGGTCCTTGGCCCACCCAGCTCAGTAGCATCCCACCCAATGGGGAGAAGTTCTCCAGGGTTTTCTAACCGTTGTTCCTTCCTATCTGGAGATGAAACTGAATCTCCAGAGCGTTTGCTTGCTTCGAAGCAAAACAGCTTGCCTTCCTCGTTGCACTCTTCTTCCCGCACAGATGGCTTGGTCATCTTGCCAAGTTCTGAAGTCAACCCTGATGTGGTACCATCCACAAGGACAAGCAGGTCAAAAGAAAACCTGCGCTGTTTCATGAAAGCAAGGTCTACCATCCTGCCTCCTTTTCTCAGAAAGACTCCTTATTCCAATGAGAACAGCCTAACCGGGGTTAACTCAACCTGAGCAACTTTAAGACAAGTGGACTTCAACTCCCAGAATTCTTTGCTGGCTGGGGCATTCCGGGAGGGGAAGTCCACTTGTCTTAAAGTTCTTAACGTCATGAAACACTGGTTCAAGCAGCCTCCAAACCATCAATTGAAAAATGCCCAACTGGAGGAATCTCTCATTCCCACAACATTTCTGACTGGGGAGGGGTTTGGCTGTCCATTGTGGCTGTACACTTTAGGAATATCCACAATGTACCTTTGAGGAGTGGCTCACACATTTCTGTGAATGGCCGGAATAAATAAATATTGTGTTATTGGGAAAGAAAGCAAAACCTGTTCTTGACCACTAGCTCTGTGGATTTTTTTTAATCCACAGAGCTAGTGGTCAAGAACAGATTTTGCTTTCTTTCCCAATAACACAATATTTATGGCCTGATACCATGGAAATTCAATATTACAATACTCAAGGATCATTAAGACACCAGTACCACAGAGGGTGGGATCAGCCTTCCTCAGTCGTACACCCTCCATGATCAACAGGTTGGGAATGATGGGATTTAAAGTCCAACGCATCAATAAATCAGCACCTTGTGGAAAATTGAGGCAGAGAATTTGTTTTTCTGGAGATGCATTCGTTGACTGATCAGCATCAAAACTCTGACTGGATCAATAGAGACCTGCTTGGTTGCTTAGATTTTGGAATCCTTTTCTGCTGAGTCTTGAACAGACCAGCTGGAGTTCCATCAGTGAGAGCTCAGTAGATTTCTTGGCCTTCATTTGGGACGGAATGGGACAACTCGTTGCGGCCAACCCACTATGGCCAACTTGCCATGGACAACTCACCGGAGCCAATTTGCTACAGGACAACTTGCTGAAAGACAATTCAACAATTCAGTTTAATTATTTAAAATCGTTAAAATAATATTTTAATTTTTGTCCTTCAAATTTCATTTCTGCCCCTTCCTTTTTCATCTTTTCTTTAACAATTCTATTCCACCATTTCTTCGATATCAATGTAACTCTTGTCCTTCAGCGAGTTGGCCATGATGAGTTGTCATACCTGGGATGTATTTCCCAATAGAGAGACAAGGGGGTGGGTGGGGGTGGCGGGGCGGTGTTGAACCTCGAAAGGAGTCAGCAAAGCCACAGAACAGAGTTCTTTATATATTGGTATTTCCGTGGCCTTTGAGGGAGATGATTTTATTTCAGTATTAAAAGTATGTGGTAAGCTGCCCAGAGTCAGATATGAGATGGACAGCAAATAAATTTCATAAATAAGTAAAATTAGAATCACATTTTTATTGTCATTACAGAAGCAAAATATTAATATGTATCTACCAGAATAGTGCTGCTATGAGGATTCGAATGACCAGGAACCAAACAACAGGGGGCCAAAGTGACGGACCTGCAGACAGGTTCTCCCAAGGAATGCATTTTGGGGGTGTCTTTGGTTTCTTCTCCAGGCTTCCCTTACTTCCTATTCCTTTCAACCGCCTTCAGATCAATTCCACCTGCTTGAAAACAAGTGAGCTTTCTCTCTGTTGCAGCAATTCCCAACAGATCAAGGGCTGAGGAGTGAAACCTGTCAGAGCAAGATCCAAAACGAAGACAGCCTCCTTAGAACATGGGCCCATTGCTGGGGGACAGGGGAGGAGGCTTGTTTTCATCACTGGCCATCAGTGAGACTTTGATGTTTGAGGAACATCACTCAACCAGCAGGCGCCCCGAAGTAAAGAAACCTATGAGTAATTTTCTAGTGGGGATTAAGAAAAGGAAGGCTGCCTCCAACTGGCAGAAACACTGAACTTCCAGAGGTGCTGATCAAGGCCTCCTGCCCTTCCTAACCTGGAGAATGAGATCTCAGATACTTGCTACCTGAGAATCTTTTAACTGAAGATGCCCCCTTGGCCCATGATGGTGAACTTATGGCATGTGGAGCTATATCTGTGGGCACGCGAGCGTTGCCCTAGCTCAGCTCCAGCACGCATGTGCGTGCCGGCCACCATCTGTGGCACGTGGAGCCATATCTGTGGGCATGCGAGTGTTGCCCTAGCTCAACTCCAGCTTGCATGCGCAGGCCGGCCAGCTGATTTTCACGCCTTTTGGGCCCACCGGAAGTTGGGAAATGGGCCGTTTCCAGCCTCCGGAGGGCCTGGGGAAGCCATGTTTGCCCTCCCCAGGCTCCTAGGAAGTCATCACTGCCCTAGGCCAACATCTCTCAGCAACGTTAATTGGTGTGGTCCTCAACTCTTGGAATCCCCCATCCAGTTGATGAGAAGCACTACCCCAGACTGAGGTGGGGGATCCATGGGTAAAACATGAGCTTCTTTCCACTTAAGGACAGACTCTTCTGACTGTTGTAGAAAATCACAACGCCTTTTAGACAAGAGGGGAAATCAGATCTTAGAAGACACACATTAGTCTAAAAAAAGACTCTGGCATTTGTCTTAGAATGGATTCGGCCATTTCTCTAGGTCAACTTCAAAGGCTGTTTTCCAAAATTGAGGACGAATGTGGGCAAGGTTCAAGCAGATTCAAGTTCTCACACAGGTGATATGCTGGTTATGTTCTTAGCAAAAAGAACAGTTTCTTTTCCTAAGCATTTACACGGAAGAACTAGGTCTTTTCCCCCCTCCCCAAGCTGTGTGGAACTAATCTGTCTACCAGCAGAGTTTCAAAAACTGAGGAAGCAATCTGTTCAACCAGGATGTGTGTATTTCATCCGTTTTAAGTGTGTTTCCCCCACACGAGAAGAGCCTCCATCTCACAAAGCGGCAGCAGAGGGGCGTGTAGCAGTGGTGGGTTTCAATTTTTTTTACTTGTGGTTCTGTAGGTGTGGCTTGGTGGGCGTGGCAGGGGAAGGATACTGCAAAATCTCCATTCCCTCCCCACTCTAAGGGAAGGTTACTGCAAAATCCCCATTTCCTCCCAATCACCTGGGACTTGGGAGGTGGAGAACAGATGAGGCTGGGGCCAGTCAGAATTTTTACTACTGCTTCTCCGAACTACTCAAAATTTCCGCTACCGGTTCTCCAGAACTGGTCAGAACTCTGGTGCATAGAGTGTAACCTGGCCAAGCCCCAATCAACATTCCTGCCTCTTGCAAATTTCCTTGGACAGGAACAACTCTGTCGATTGCTCTCAGCCGCTTCCAACAACAACAACATTTCTCACATATATAGGCTTTGTTGCCAATTCAGGAATGACAGGACAAAACATCCTATGATAACATACATAACAGAAGTTGAGAATTTAACAAGAGCCTTAAAAGTTGGAGTGTAATATGACTAAAAAAGAAGAAGGGGAAAAAACGCAGAGGTCTTCGAAATGAAGGGCAACGAATTGGCTGCAGTCTGAGAAGAATTTTCTGGTGTCTCAATGTCCATTTCTCAAGAGCGGATCCTGGCTCTGCCTCCCCATTGCACCACTGAGTTGTGAACAAACTTTCTTGCATGCTGGAAGGCTGCTCAGGCCTCTGCTGATTTATTCCAAGGGCCATCTGGACTTTGGGAACAATGTGGTCCCATCTTTGAATGGCTGGCCATGTTAGTCACACCCTCCCCCCGCGACCTCTGCGTCCCTTCTCTTCACACAGCCCCTTTGAGTGCCGCCAAATGACGGGGACTTCCACCCCTCTCTTTTCGGTGGCTGGAGTTCAGAAGAGACAAAGGGCTTGTCGTCCATCGGTGCGACGGGCCACCTAAAAACCAGATATGGGTTGGACTAGAAGACCTCCAAGGTCCCTTCCAGCTCTATTCTGATGGATTAAGGTTCCTTGGGATTGAGACCTTCTAAGGTTTCCCAAATCTCTTGAGAGTCTATTATGGGTGATGTTATGAAGCCAACAGGTTTCTGGTCCATCAAGGGTTGATGCAGGCTTCACAATTGCCTGCCACAAAGAAGAGAATAGACTTGATTGGCCAAGTGTGATTAGACACACAAGGAATTTGTTTCCGGTGTATAAGCTCTCAGTGTACATACAACAAGAGAGCGAAGGAACAAAGTTATAGTCATAAGAAGATAAGGTAACAGGGAAACTGAGAATAATGATGGTTATACTGCCTTTCTAGATAGTTTGACAGCGTTGTGGGAATTAGTTGTTTAGCAGAGTGATGGGATGGGGGAAAAACTCTCCTTGGGTCTTCTAGCTGTTCTGACGTGCAGTGTGCCCTGTATAGTGTCGTTTTGAAGACAGAAGTTGAAACTGTTGATGTCATAAAGAGGGATGACATTGAGGTACAAACATTTCTTAAGGGAAAGGCAATGCCAACTGAGGACCAAGGTGGAAAACTGGACTGACTCAACTTTTGGGGTTGTGGAAAAAATGCTTTTTCCCTAGCAGGCTGGGCCAGCGCCAAGTCTGGTGTTAAGGACCCTCCTCCTCCTGCCAACCCATCTCCCCTCGCCATCCTGGCCAGCCGCTATCCTCGGTTTACTTTAACTTTATTGCCCTTTTTCCGGCAATGGCCCAAGGAGGGCTGATTATGCCAAGAGAGGAGGCAGAAAGGAAGGGAATCAGGCAGCTATTAGTGGCAGCCGTTTTATTGCAACAGGGAGGGGAAAAAAACCATACACACCAAAAAACCGCATTCCTTTCATGTTCGGTGGAATATAAAAGCCCCGGAACATTTTAATTTTAAATTCTTATCACTGAATTTACTGCTTTTCTCTCCCTGTGATTTGTGTGGCTTTTTAATTTTTACAGTCTCTCCAGCAGCCAGATGCTGGTGCCTTGGGCCAAAATAATAAAAAAAAGAAAGAAAGGCTACCGCAGCCAGGAGTTACAAAACTGCCCCCCCCTTCCGAAAATGCATGCTTGAAAGAAGTTAATATCTCAATTTAACAGTGCTGCATTGCTAATGATGCTTTGATATGTGTTTGTTTTAAAAGGTCTGATCTCGATTTGGATAGGAAAAGCCAAGCCACAAAGTATTCCTGGGAAGGGCAGGAGGGAAGGGAAGGGAGGGGAGGGGAGGGGGAGGTTGCAGGATTTTATTTCAATTTTACCTTGTGGACCAGATAGGGAGGCTCTACATGAAGTCCCCAAGAATGGAGACGACAAGCCATTTCCATGAATTTACCGATGTTTTGGGGTTTCAAGGAAGGTGGGGCTAATTCTGGGCTGAGGAAGAGGAAAAAAAATACCCCTATGGGAATCTGCCCCACTCATGGGATATGCTGGGTGCCAAAAATGAACCTGAGTCAGAAGGAGTTCTAGTTCTGCCTTGGGAAAAAAGCCAATTGGGCCACTCTCGGCTCTAGGAAAGAGGCAAAGGCATAGCACGTGGGAAAACCTTGGCAAAAAAACCTGCCGGGATTAGTCAAGGCAGCTACCAAGAATCGGATAGGATGGAACGGAAGTCGGGGGCGGGGGGGGGGAATGAAGGTAGCTAATGCAACTGGTGGGATTAATTTATTTAGTTTTATTTATTTAGACCCCTCACATCCTGGACATAAACTGTTTCAACTCCTACCCTCAAAATGACACTATAGAGCACTGCACACCAGAACAACTAGACACAAGAACAGTTTTTCCCCGAAGGCCATCACTCTGCCAAACAAATAATTCCCTCAACACTGTCAAACTATTTACTAAATCCGCACTACTATTAATTTTCTCATCGTTTTCATCACCAATCTCTTTCCACTTATGACTGTATGACTGTAACTTTGTTGCTTGTATCCTTACGATTTATATTGATATTGTTTCCTGATTGCTTATTTGTACCCTATGACTATCATTAATAAGTGTTGTACCTTGATGAAGGTATCTTTTCTTTTATGTACACCGAGAGCCTATGCACCAAGACAAATTCCTTGTGTCTCCAATCACACTTGGCCAATAAAAAATTCTATTCTATTCTATTCTATTCTATTCTATTCTATTCTATTCTATTCTATTCTATTCTATTCTATTCTATTCTATTCTATTCTATTCTATTCATTACAGTTCTATGTGATAAAAGTGGCTGTGAAGACCAGCGTAAAATCCATCCATTTTCTGGGTCCTTGAGAAGGCGACCGATCCGTTTTATGACTAAGTATTGGCTGTACACCGCCCTGAGTCTTCGGAGAAGGGCGGTATAAAAATATGAATGAATGAATGAATAAATAAATAAATAAATAAATAAGTGAAATGCAGCTGGGGTGGACAGGATTCAAAGCCCCCTGCGTAAGCCTACAGACCAGGATCAAATCCTGATTTTCCAGTAATTCCCAGGATGGTCTCCTTTTCATGGGCACCAAAGAAGAGCAAACTGAGGACCAGTTCCTTCAGATGTCTCAAAGCAGGTGGCTGTAGAAGTTGACTTAGGTTGCTCCTACTAAGAATAAAGATTAGAAAAAAGAGCTGCACGTGGTTAAGCAGCTGAACAAGGAACGTTCAAAGAATCTACTCCATCCCAACAAACACTTCTAATATTTAGTTTCGCAAAGACGAAGCAGCTGCATTTCAATTTTCAGACCAGGTCAAACCAAGCTTTCATTTCAGAGCAAGAAGGATTGCGTGTGGTACAATCCCTCCTTTCCCCACCCAGCAGCCCTTCCTACTTCCGGACCCAATGGGGTAATTTTCAGAAGGGGAGTAGCCATTAAACAAGCCGGCCTGTCCAGGCGAACTGTCTACCACTCAGCAGCTAATGATGAATCTTCTCCGTAAAATTTCCTGTTTCCAGATAAAGGCAAAGGCGAGGTGGGAACTAATGTAAACCAAAGCATCTTATCACCTCTTTTATCAGATCCCAGTCTAGACTCTGGCTTAATAATAAAAATAAAAAAAAGCTTAAGAAGACTTAACACGTTGCATATGCCTTCCTATTCATTTGTTCCCACCACCCTGCTTACAGTAAAGGTCATTTATTTTAAAAAAAACAAAACACCTTGGTTGAAATAGTCCAATTGCAAATAATTTCCTTGTCCTCTTGCAGAGTTTCAGAGCGACGTTTTCTTCAGAAGCGAAGTATTTTAACAAAGGAAATGATCAAGGGAGACCAAAGACATGGTTAGGCCACCCTGAGATACAGGAAATGAAAAGGTGAGGACATATTAATGACGATCCCAACCAGAACCAAGAATTGAATGGATGGGTGATGCAGAAAGGCCGGGGGGCGACTCTGGACAGGGTGATTCTGGTCTTAAGGAGGTCTAAGATTCTAGACATTGCAGATTACAGGAAAAGGGTAGTTGCTTGAGTCTACACAGAATCAATATGCACCATCTCAGGAGGAAGCTGGCAGGTGCAACCAGAGGACTTTCTGGCTTTGACTGAGGGGTGAGCTTTTTTTCTGGGTGCTTGGACAGAGAAGAACATCCACACAAGACAGGATTTGCAGCTCAGGGTTGAACTGTGCTCTCTGGGCTTGGTGTGTTTCCTTGCAGATGTTTCATGGCCCAACTAGGTAATTAGGGTGGATTCCCTTGCCCGATGATGGCGAATCTATGGGCATGCGTTGCCATATCAGTGGGCACGCGAGCTCAGCTTCGGCACACATGCGCACATCGGCCAGCTGATTTTCGGGTCTTCTGGGCCCACCAGAAGTAGGAAAACAGGCTGTTTCCTGCCTCCGGAGGGCCTGGGGGAAGGCCCATTTTTCTCTGGCTCCAGAGCCTCGCTAGGAGTTTCTCTAGGTGGGGGACAGCAAAAAACATCACTTCCTGTCCAACTGTGAATGGGCAGTTTCTGGCCTCCAGAGGGTCTCCCGGCGGTGGTGGTGAGAAAGGCCGTTTTTGCCCACCCCAGGCTCATAGAGAGGCTCTGGAGCCAGGTGAAAGAGAAAAATGGGACTACCGGGCCATTGTTGCCAGTAGCAGGGCGGGGGGAGAGGGGGTCACGTGCACATGCGTGGGGGCAGGGCCCATAGAATTATGGGTGTGGGCACATGCGCGCGCACCCCCCGCCTCCTGGCATGTGATGGCAAAAAGGTTAGCCATCACTGCCCTAGTCCTTCTAGCACGGATGATGTTACCTAGTTGGGTAATGAAAGAAACAACCAAGAAAATAACCAAGCTCAGAGAGCACAAAGGACCCTAGAGAAGAGTATGTGCCTCAGAGAAATAAGGGAGATGGGACTGAAAAACCAGGCTCTTCTTGAGGAGGGGGCTTATTTTTATCCAAAATAGGGAGGTTAAATATATTCAGGGAGCAATTCACCCCTTTTTTAATGCATTGACCTGTATCAGCACTTAATTGGCCAATTCTTAAAGGTTGAGAATGCCCTCACCTTGATATTTTACCTGTACAAGGTTGGCTTTCCCAAATCGCCTCTCCCAGCTGCTCAAGACCTTTGATAGTAAACGATATTTGGGAAGGCTCAGAACAAAAGACAACTTCTTTCTTTGGAGAAGTTGCTCTTGGAAGTTCTCAAAGTTGTTGTGAGCCATTGCCAAATAAAGCCAAAGGTCTCTCTGTCAAAGGAAAGATGGAAGACAATACAGGAATAATCACTGAATAATACAGGATTATTCAGAAGATATATGATTGTGCTGAAATGAATAAACTTACTCTAGAACTAAAAGAAAAAGACGATTCAGAATTTTATGCGTTTTGGAAAAAATGATATACTTGGACAGGTAATAGAAATAAAAATTGGAAATATACCGAAGGTTATTGAGGATTAGATATTGAATGTATATAATGTATATAGTGTATGGAATGTTGACCTGAAGCATATAAAAATGACACAGTCTGTTGATTATGTACTAGAATTATGTAAAGGAAAAAATGTAACAAAAATTATTTTTTTTAAAAAAAAAGGAAGACTATACAGGAGAAGGGAGGGGACATCACTGGCATCCTCTGGAGCTCTTTGGAGGTCTGGGCAAATTCACAATATTCTTTCCCGTTCCCTAGAGTCGGATTTAACCTGTGCTCCATTTGACAGTATTTTCGTTGAACCAACCATGGCCCATCTCTGATGGGACAACCAAGTGACCCCAAATATCATGGCGGAATGTTTCTGCAATAGCTATTTAGGAATTTGAATGGATGAAGATGTCCCTATCCTAATGTTTCCTCTATTTGTATCTATTTTATGTATTCAATTCATGCTTATACATATCTATATCTATATCTATATCTATATCTAATCTATATCATCTATATCTATCTATCTATCTATCTATCTATCTATCTATCTATCTATCTATCTATCTATCATCTATTTGTTTTCTGAGGTTTTTGCGGGTGTTTGTATGTAGGTCTTTGGCTATTTGGGTTTTCTCCCACGTAAAATTGGAAGTGTCTTGGCGACGTTTCGACAAAGTCTCATTCGTCATCTTCAGGCTTCAGCTTCGTGCTTCTGGGATTGCTCCCAGAAGCATGAAGCTGAAGCCAGAAGATGACGAATGAGACTTTGTTGAAATGTCGCCAAGACACTTCCAATTTTACGTGGGAGAAAACCCGAATAACCAAAGACCTACACACACACACACACACACACACACACACACACACACAAATCTCCTAATATGTTCTTGACAAATAAATAAATAAATAAATAAATAAAATAAAAGATAGTTAACTTGGGAGGGAGAGAATCCTATGTCTCTATAACCATGCAGACCCAACTGTGCAGTCCTGAATTTTACTGTACGAGCCAAAGAAAAATGTCGGGAAACCTTCTCTAGAAGTTTGTCATAGTTTTGAAAACCAGATGCCCAACCTGCAAGCATCTGGTCCCACATGGTTTCCTTTGGCTGCAAGGCTAGGGACGCCATTGGAAGCTCTTCAAAGCATGTCCCTCTATCTGATCTATCATCATTGAGCTGCGTCAATTAAGAATTTAATGTTTCTTGTATCTCTGGGCTAAAGGGAATCCGATTTTCAAAGCCCACTGGAATTTTTCACGGGTTGCAAGACCCTGCCCCCCATCCTCCAACAGAATTGCGAGAACTGTCGCGATAGACCCCAGTGGGCTTAAAAAAGAAATAAAAAAACCAAGAAATACCCAACCCAAGTTCTGATTTTATTACTCTTGTTGGAGACCCAGCTTTAATTAAAACCACACACCAATTCGTTAGTCATGCTGGGGTGGGGGGTGGGGGTGGGGAATCAACAAAACCCACCCACCCTCCATCCCACAAATGTGGGTTTGAAGGTCCCAGGACAGCACATAAGGTAAGCTAACCCTTGTCAAGATGAACTTTCCCCTGCTACTTTTAATTAAAGTTCTTTAGAATTAAAAAGGAGACTATTCAGAATGGCTGAAGGGGGAAAAAAATCATTGACACTGGTCTGTCCCCCTCCCCTTTTTCCCAAGGAATAGAAAAAGGTAGTTTTTGTGTGCTGCTCACCCAGCCCTCACTGTACAAAAGGAAACGGATTTTCAGCAGGGCACACAAGATGACCCCTTGACCCGCAACCGCTGAAAACTCCTCAGTGGCATAAATACCAGATAATCAATCACATACCAGGAGGCCTGGGATGGCTGCCCTTAGCCCAGCGGTGGAGTTTATGAGAGATGAACTGTAAGTGGACACCGGCTTAAGAGAGGCCCCTTCTGGCATTCCACAGGCCCTTCGGAGGATTTTACGGTGGACGGAGAGGCGGGCAGGGCCTCTTTATATGTTTCAGGGCTAATTATCCAGAGGAAGGCTTGGGGGCTCAACCCCCCCCCCGGGATGATTCAAAGTGGACAAGTCAAAGGAGAAGGAGAAAGAGAAGAAGGAGAAAGAGGGGGGAGGAGGAAGAAGAGGAGGAGGAGGAAGAAGAAGAGGAGGAGGAGGAGGAAGAGGAAGGAGGAGGAGGAGGAGGAGGAGAAGAAGAAGAAGAAGAAGAAGAAGAAGAAGAAGAAGAAGAAGAAGAAGAAGAAGAAGAAGAAGAAGAAGAAGACGACCACCTTGGAAGGGACCTTGGAGGTTTTCTAGTCCAACTCAAGCAGGAGACCCTCTACCATTTCAGACAAGCGGCTGTCCAGTCTCTTCTTAAAACCTCCAATGATGAAGCACCCACAACTTCTGGAGGCCAGATGTTCCATTGGTTAATGTCCTCACTGTCAGGAAGTTTGTTTGATCCTCCCTATGTGGCAAAGAGTTAGGTGCCCCAAAGCCCTGATTTGAGCACCAGAGAAGAAACACTCATGGGAAAAGGACCTCCAACATCCTCAACTGAATGTCTGGCCTGAAGACCTTGTGGAGTCCTTAGAAAACCACCCTGGTCTGGTCCAGCTCACCAGCTTTTCTACAGTTCTTCAGATGAGGTCGACCTTTGCTCTTCTTCTCCTACCTGGACAGGATAAGAACCATTCCAAATTTCACCCTCCATCTGAAGAAGAGACTTGCAGAAGGGCCTCATCGAAGGATGGATTTTTGAACTTTGCTTAGGTGGGGGGGGGATAGAGGAGGGAAGAAATAAGGGGGGGGACCCAAAAACAAACACCCCCCTCCCTTCCCCGATGCCAAGATGCCGAACTGGCTCAGTTAAATGGAGTCCCACTTGGCCACTAAATTTGATAATGCTTTTGTCCAAAGGTCAGAGGCTAAATATGTTCACGCTAATCCTGTTCATCTAGAATTAAAGGACAAGAAAGGTTTTCTGTAGCTTAGCAAAAAAAGGGCTTTTCTCATCGCTCTCTAAATAGGTTTTGCAGAAGGGGAAAATTAAACCAGGGCTATTCACTGTTCGTTTAAATATAGATTCCGAGGTCTTGCATATTTTTTCCTATTCTTTCAAGCAGATTGAACTGCAGCTTCAGAAAATCAGCAGCCCAGATGTATAACTTTGCTACCGACTTTAAATATATATATATATATATATTAACAGGCTGTTTCAACCCCCTCCTCTCCTTTCTGGGTTGAAAACCAGGGAGATTTTCCCGGTTTTCGGAATGTGTACTTAGATTCAGATTTCAAATGCTGTCACACAACATTACAGTCACACAAAGAGTCCCTGTGTTTAGATATCTTGGAATTGGGGAGGGGGAAATGCTTCAAACCCACAAGAGCCAAGAAACACTAACCTTAACTAACCCCTGATTCTATGCGCTGCAAACACAACTTGTGATATATAGCTATTTTAAGGCTGGAAAACCTCGTTGCCAAAAACTCACGAAGATACACTAGAAGGAAACTGAGCCTCGCAAAACACAACTTAAAAACTTGCCTTGGCAGAAAACCCTCATATTTGGCGTTCTAGCCGCAGAGAGATGGAATACATGTTATAGAGATGGAAGAGATGGAATACATGTTATAGCGAAAAGCTGTTTCGGTGATGTCATCTGCAAATTAACAGCATGGATTTGGACAGCAGCTCCGAAAGACTTTTTGGATGGTTTCATCTAACACAGAGGTCTCCAACCTTGGTCCCTTTAAGACTTGTGGACTTTAACTCCCAGAGTTCCTCAGCCAGCTTTGCTGGCTGAGGGACTCTGGGAGTTGAAGTTCACAAGTCTTAAAGGGTCCAAGGTTGGAGACCCCTGATCTAACAGCAGTGCTACAACTGCAGAAAAACCGTAGCTCAGTCAAGGGGTAAATGCTTGGGAAGTTCGACCTCTTTGTCTGAAACCGTGAAGAAGAACCACTTATCAATGCAGGTGATGCCATCTGAGGTGGCCCAAGTTGGAATCTTCCCTTGTCAGTCAATGTATGAAGAATGCTTCTTACTAGTTCAGGCCAAAGGGAAGAGAAGGAAGGTTGGTTTTGTCCAGCATTTCATTCTTCCAGCCTTAGGGTGGTTTATTCCTGCTTGTAAATTAGTTTGCCATAAAAACACAAAGGAGGCACATAAAAATCCGTACATTTCCAGATGAATTTCCTCTAATCGAATCCTTTGCTGCATGAAGGTCACAAGGACCCAGCAGGAATATCCCAATCCAAACCAGAAGGACCATCCCTGGTCTAGAAGCACCTACATCTTCAAGATGACTTGTGTGATTTTGCCAAAACTGTCTGAATGGAATCAAGGAAAAGTTCTAACGCTTTATAATTTCTATGTGATTTCATCCACGGGCTCATTTGCGTCGTATACAAGACTTTTCGTGACAGCGAGGTGGGAGATGAATATGCTCTCCTACACTTAAGGAGACTGAGCCAATCTAGTCATCTAGATTCTAGTCAAGACAAGTGCATATAAACAGAGACAAAACCCCCACCCCATTTTAGCACCGATGATGTTGCCTAGTTGGGTAAGGAAACATCTGCAAGAAAACAACTCAGCTGAGAGCACCAAGGACCCACAATTCAGAAAGACTAGATTGGAGATGGGCACCAAGATGTCCTCTAGGCAGTTTGGGAATCCTTTCACTCTCAGTCCCTTGGGGCAACGGCAAAGGCTTATGGGACCTACCCGAAGAGCAGGCCTCCCATAACTCCTTTGCCACGTTCTAACCTTTTTGCTATCGCATGCCAAAAGCGGGGGTCGTGCGGGGGGGGGGGAGTTGCGTGCGTGCGTGCTCACATCCATAGTTCTATGTCCCCCCCACCCCTGGGCATGCGCACGTGACCCCTCCATGCTCCCCCCACTTTTGGCACACAATGGCACAGTGGGCCCGGTAGGCCCATTTTTCGCTCTCCGCAGGCTCCAGAGCCTTTCTAGGAGTCTGGGGAGGGTGAAAACAGCCTTTCCCACCCCCAGGAGGCCTTCTGGAGGCTGGAAATGGCCCATTTGGCGACTTCTGGTGGGCCCAGAAGGCCCGAAAATTAGCTGACTGGCGTGCACATGTGCACCGGAGCTGAGCTCACATGCCCACTGATATGTCTCCCTGTGCCACCTGTGGCATGCGTGCCATAGGTTCACCATCACGGCCCTATGAGACCATCCTCCACCCCACAGGGCAGGCGGCCTGAATTGGGCCAGTGTGCCCAGTGAGCGGGAGAGCCCTTCGGCCATCCGTCTGATGCTCCCTTCCCAAAGCAACCTCAGGAGGGAGGGTGAACGTTGTTTTTTGTCTGAGGCAAGGCTCGCAGCAAACTCATTTCAGCTGCGAGTCATAAGACTCCGATTATAGAAAGGAGTCTTTTCCAAAAAGAGACAGCAGCTCCAGGACTTTCTGTTCCTCTCTAAACATTCTGATGGCTCTTTTTCAAGTACATCAGGCAGATTCGGTTACAAGGAGGCAAAGCAAGGCTGCGCGTGGCCGGGAGCCAATCCGGGGTGGGAAAAAAAAGGAGACACGTCTCAAGCCAAGCTTTCAGATCCAACACTTAGGCACCAAAAATAAGTGGCAGGATTGTTCGAGACCTCCTAACATAGCTTCGGCCATCAGCCGCGGATGTTATTGCCAGTGAGAACTTTGCTGGGGAAAATGTGGCTGGACTTATTTATTTGTCCTTGTCTTAGACATTCACACCACATCATCTAAAAGGAGAGGAAGGCAGGGAGAGTGAGAGAGAGAGTGAATGAGAGAGAGAGAAAGAGAGAATGAGAGAGAGAGAGAGAATGAGAGTGAGCGAAAGGGAGAGAGAGAGGGAGGGAGAGAGAGAGGGAGGGAGGGAGGAAGGGAGAGAGAGAAAGAGAGGGATTTGCTATTTGTAACTCCAGCTGTCCCATCTCAGAAAAGTTATTGGGGAGTAAACAAAAGAGTAACTAAAACAATTGTGGAACTGGGACATCTTCCGTATGAAGACAGAGGGATTCAAACGAAAAGGTCAGCAAAGAATTTCTTATTTTCACGAAGGCTAGCAGGATAAGATGGTGCCTCCCGTCCCTTCTCTCCCAGATGTTGCTGGAGTTCTTGCAATACAAATAATCTCTCAGCCTTTCCCTTGCTTGTTTGAATCCCACATGAAAGAGCGGAAAGGAAAGAGGAAGGGGGTGATGACAGAGTCGACCAATCAGCATTGGGGTACAGAGGGACTCTCTCTCCCTTCTTTCTTGCAACTCTCCTAACTTTTACATAATCCACTGAAAGAGTTGGGCAAGCAGGAACAACGTGGGTGACAGATTCCTACGGCATCCCACCGATCGGTCCAGCAGAACACGACTGCTTACTTGAACAGCTTCCTTGCAAATTTAGGAAGCCATGGCACATTTATGTTAGGAGGCCTGCCTTGTGTGCAAAAAAGGCCCCCCAGGTCAATGAAAATCTACGTCATTATTGAGAAAGAAGGCTCTGGCTCAAAGCTTCTGGGTGAGATCCAGGGCGTAGGAGGTCTGCATTGCAGATCTCTGCAAAAGAAGGCTTGTTCCAAGCACATCAGTCAACTTTAGAATGCAGTAGGACAGGGATGTCCAATGTCGCCGATTTTAAGACCTGTGGACTTCAACTCCCAGAATTCCTGCTGGCTGGGGAATTCTGAGAGTTGAAGTCCACAAGCTTCAAAGTTGCCTAGATTGGACAACCCTGCATTAGGGCAAGATGTGATGCTAGCTACCACTGTGGAGGATCAATGTATGGAGGACTATTCAATCTGAGGTCTCCAAGTTGCCTTTGGATCAGAGGACATGCCAGTTGTGGGGGAATAACTAGGAGAAAGGGGAAGGTCTCTACCTTCAACTTGACCACTCCCCAAAGGTCGGCCACTATCAGAAACAAAATGCCACACTAAAATGGGCATCAACCTGTTACAGCAGGACTCTTCTTAAGCTCCTATAAAATTCTTAGGGTCCCAAATATATCACATTCTTATTTAAGCAATTTTGGATTGTAAGTTTCCTTCATTTACTTAATGTAGCTCCTTGAGTTTGGGTCAACAAGCAGATGGAAGAATTTGTCCGAGTTTTGATCTTGGGTCCATCCATCAATCTATCAATCTCAAAAAAGTCAAAGAGAGATGTTGGTCTTGGGTTGTGTAACAGCTGCTATGTTACATCTAGAGAGCTTTTTAAAGCTGTCCTTGGTTATAAGAGATCAGATGGAGACTCAGCCTCCAGATTGGTGGGAAAGGTGTGGTTAGCTGCAGTGGATAGCTAGGAGAAAAATGGGGTCCCTGTGATTGAAAACCTTCTTTGGAGAAAACCTCTGAACCATCCTTCCCTCACAGAAATTAGAAATCAGCCCTTGATCGGTAAAGGACAACAATGAAGAGGGGCCTGCATTTCGCCTAGGTCCATTTCTGCCCTCCAAGTGCTCATTTCACCTGTCCCTGCCTGAACGTGGAGTCCGAATTCCAACCCTCCGACTTCCCCCTTCCTCATGTTTCTTTCCATGTAACCAATATGAAAAGGGGAAAGATAATTACCCTTAAACATACTTAATGCCAACGGTACATTATCCCGGTCTATGGAGTACCAAGCTGATAGTATTTTCCCCACAAGCTTAATCAAGCTGCTATCTTAAAACTCTCTAGAGTACTGTGAAGCAGTAATAGAAACTCATTTGCTTCCCGGGGAAGAAATTTTCATTTATTCAGGCTGGGGAGGGAGTGTGTGTGTGTGTGGGGGGGGAGAGACAAGCTTTCAAGAGTCAATGGGGGCACTTTCAGAAGGGAAGAAGGTTCTGGATTGTCCAACAAGGGATGAAAAGCCAGTGAGACTCCACCTATCCATTCTTTGCCTTTTTAATGAATTATACACACACCTGTGGTGACACCAGAATTC
Organism: Ahaetulla prasina; assembly: GCF_028640845.1. NCBI lineage: Eukaryota > Metazoa > Chordata > Lepidosauria > Squamata > Colubridae > Ahaetulla > Ahaetulla prasina. The sequence goes on along the minus strand of NC_080547.1, from coordinate 9,960,499 downwards.
AGGTAGCTGTGTTTATTAATAGGACCTGAACTGCTGCCAAGAAGAGAAGAGAAAAAGGTCAACTAAAACCAAGAGCCAACTCTAGCATCTTCTCTAAAGAGGAAGAGACACATCAGAGGGTTTATCAATATGAGATGCAAAGAGGTAGACCGAAAGACCTTCTTCTTTCTTCTACCGGCATTTCATGGAACTGGTAGAAAAGCCGAGGTGGAGAAGGAGACTCGAGTCAGAAGTAAAGATGCGGTTGTTCCACCCATCCCTTTACTAAGTTGTGGAATTATTACTTACAAAATGTAGGCTGACCACTGTCTCCAATAAAACGTTCCAAGAATTAGATAATATCCCTGAAGACAGATCTATTAATGCTTATTCATTCTGATGGCAATCTGGAACCTCTATTTCGGCAGCTGTAGAGGACTTGCTTGAGGAGAAGGACTACTGGTTTCCAAACCGTCCCTTTGGATGTCCTGGAGACTATCTGAGGGGCATCTGAGAGAAACAGAATGCCGGTCTTTTGATACCACCTTGCTTCTTGGGAAGTCAAGAACTTGGTCTAAGGTTCCACACCACCCCAAAATCTTTAATGGAGGTGGAAATCTCTGACTAATGGAGTAAGATCGTCAATCGGTCCAAGAGAGTGAACTTTGTTGGGTCAGATCTTTACATACGTGCAGTAAACGTGTGGCCGCACCCACTCTCTCATGGGCTCTTTCCTCAGGGTCATCATTACCTGATCCTCCCCCCACTCTCCAATTATTTGAAGATTTCGGGTTGTCCGTGTGAACGCAGCATGAACACCAATAGGTGGGGCAATGGTTAGAATGCAGTATTTCAGGCAAACTGGAATAGGGGCCTGGAGACTAAAACATATAAAGAACGGTTACTGGAATTGGGTATGTCTGGTTTAATGAGAAGAAGGACTAGGGGAGACATGATAGCAGTCTTCCGATATCTCAGGGGCTGCCACAAAGAAGAGGGAGTCAAACTATTCTCTAAAGCACCTGAGGACAGGACAAGAAGCAATGGGTGGAAACTGATCAAGGAAAGAAGCAACTTAGAATTGAGGAGGAATTTCCTGACAGTGAGAACAATCAATCATTGGAACATCTTGCCTGCAGAAATTGTGAATGCTCCAACACTGGAAGTTTTTAAGAAGATGTTGGATAATCCTTTGTCTGAAGTGCTGTAGGTTTCCTGCCTGGGCAGGGGGTTGGACTAGAAGATCTCCAAGGTCTCTTCCAACTCTGTTGTTGTTGTTGTTGTTGCTGTTATTATTATTAAACTCTGCCCAGAGCCTGGAGTTTGATCCTGATGGGGCTCAAGGTTGACTCAGCCTTCCATCCTTTTGAGGTGGGTAAAAGGAGGATCTGGATAGCCATGCTATCCTCTGGCTGGTTTTTTGCTGGTGCCCTTTGGTGTGCGTGGAATCCACAGAAAGCTGGCATCCTCCGTTCACATGGAATGAAAGAGGCCCCTTGGCTGCCACGAATTGCTCTTTCCAGGTAAGACAAAGGTGACCCCTATTTTCTCCAGATGTGAAAACTGGCTGGAAAAACAGCCCCTAATACAATCCTTCGACAGTTCTGATCGGAGGAAATGAAGCTTGTTTTAATGCTTCCTCCGAAGGTGCCGCCAGCCAACTTTTGCTCTTTTTTTTAAACACACACACAAACACACACACACGCAAAAGGCAAGTTGTGAGCTACACACTCCCCTCCGTCTCCTTGCCAGCAATTGCCGCCCCTTGTGGAAGATGATCCCCACCCTCTCCCGGTACCTCCACTTACCACGATACTGTTTTGAATCTCTAAAATAATGTGACAACTTAATGATGGCACAATTATCTAAATGTTTAACAGACATGTTATCTAAGTGAATCGGATCGAGATTCCATCCCGCTGACAATAAACATCAATGGAAGCAGCGAAAGTGATGGGCAAATTATCACAAACCCTGCAATTTCAATGCTATTAAATTTGGAAGAATAACAGCCCCAAGGCCTGGGAGTGCTGAATAAAAAAGGCCCCTGTGTTTGTCCAATATTAAATCAAAATGCTACCAACATCCCCGGGAAAGGGGGCGGGCGGGGAGGGGAGGAGAGGGGAGAAAAGCAAAGCAATTCACGGCTTTTCATGTTTCGGTTACACATCGGGTTTTATGGACTTCTCCCCTCCTGTGGGGGGCGGGCTGATGGGGGTCTTTTCCAGAGAGGCTGGGGGCAAGGGGACAACTGGACATCCCACGGCTTTTACCCAAGAAACAGAGGGAGGGGGGAAAATGCCCTCTTTTCCTCCTCTTGTTGGCTTGCCAGCAACAGCAGTGATGTACTAACGTGTTTACTAATGATCTGGAACGAGACAGGGGGGAGGGGAGGGGGAGTGGCAGAAGCTGCCAATAACCCAAATCAAAATCAGAAAAGGCGACACGCAGGGTCGAGACGGAAGGTGTGCAGGAGACAAGGTTGCACCTGGCTGACCAAGGCCAGAAGGAAGACGTCGAAGCAACAGTCCGAAGAGCTGGGGAAGGGGAAGGAAAGGGGCTGGGGGCCTTCCTTCCCCCTCCCCCCAAACAAGAATTAAAACATCAGCAAGAAAAAAAATTGTGGAACAGGATGGACAGCTCCCTTCTCATTTGGAAGCAAGAGTCCTCCAATCATGGAGAGAAGCAACCTAGAACTAAGGAGAAATTTCCCTCTGAATGAGAACAATTCATCAGGGCCACCAAAAATTGTGGGTGTTCCACCCCTGCAGGTTTTTAAGAAGAGATTGGACAACCACTTGTCTGAAGTGGCATCATATGGTGGCCAAATACTACTGCCTTTGCTCAGGCGTGACAAATCAACAGCCATTCATGCCTGGGCACACGTGCAGATGTTGGGCTGCACGGATCAGGACATCTGTAGGCAGCGGGTACAGAAGAACCCCTCAGACCTAGCTCTGAGGACCAGGGTCAAACTTGTGGCTGAGAAAGGATAGGCTCGTAAACTACCCTTGATATGAATCACCCCACATATCAGGGTAGTGGGAAAGAGCGAACGGAGGTGAGGAGGTGTGCAATGACAAGCACGCTTCCCTAGTGGGACGTCAGACCGCCTTCTGCTCCAAGAACTTTGCTCATGTGAAATATCTTGGCTGGCCTTGAGAAACCTTAGACCAATCACCTCTGATATTTTAAAGTCATATGCTCTGAGCGAAGAAGAGGAAGAATCCCGCTCGCGTATACAACCCCTGGGTGATCTGGCTAAGGCAGGGGTCTGCAAACTTGGCTCTTTTAAGACTTGTGGATGTCAACTCTGGGAGTTAAAGTACACAAGTCTTAAAAGAGCCAAGTTTGCAGACCCCTGGGCTAAGGCAACCAGGCTGGCAGCAGGCAGGGACTGAGTTCATTCCTTTTATTGTTTTTATTTTTATTGGACAACAACATGGTTTCCTTTCCCTCACCTTTTCCAACCAAGGCAGAAACAAGGAGATGCAAATCTGATTCCTTGGAAATTTGGAAGACTTGTTCTTGAGAAGAAGAAAAATTATGGGAGGGAGGAAGAAGGGAGACTATTTCCACTCCAACTACAACCAAAAGACCACACATATTTTAGTGTGGCCCAGTTTGACTGAATTGTTGGATCGCTATAAACTGATTCTCAACCTACACCAATTGGTTACCCTCCAGATTTGGAAAGATGGACTTCTGAAATATCCGGAGACTGAAGGAGGCTGGAATAGGAGGCAACACGACTGAGACTTGTTAGAAATGTCCAGCCATTCCAGGGACTCATGAAGTTGCAAGAATCCAAGTATCCATTTCCCTGAATGTCCTGCCTGCCTCATAGACCCTTCCTCAAGCCGAAGACATTGCAACCAGCCTCCAGAACGTATCAGATCTTCTTGACGTTCCTCATAACCACAGAGTCCAAATGCAACAATACATTCCCGACCCACACCCAAGAGTATACCCATACTCAACCATTATCATCCTTGTTTTTAATAACAACCCAAACCACTTCTCCTCTTGACATTTCATTAAAAATATTTTTTTCATCTTTTCTATTCAGCTCAATTCCTGGTAACTGCAAAGACGTATCCATGTTGCTTTCTTGGCAAAGGTATGAAAGGGCCTATGACCCTGGGACATCTCATGAATTGGTGGAATTTGTTCTTACATGAATGGACAGTTGGCTTTGAAATAGGATGCACCATGTCCAGGGATGACAGATGCCTACCAGTGGCTGAGAGGATAGAGATGTCCTATCAGTTCCTTAAGAGGGACTCTTCATGCATGCCCTGATCTTAACTCTCTTACAGCAACATGATAAACAGACACGTTCTCCTCTTTATGTCTAGGCCAGCTGTTCCAAGCCTGCTAGCAGAAACCATAATCCTTATAATTTTGGGGAGCCCACATGTGTAGAAGGAGCAGGTGGGAAAGACCAGCCTAATCCTTGCTGCCTATCTAGGAAGCGTATCAGCCCTTCTTCCTGAAAAGCTCACTGCCGTTACACCTAGCAGTCCTGACAGTGGGTGGGGGGCATCACTGAGCCTCCTCAAATCCAACTTGGATCCTGTACAGGCATCCAAATTAAAGCCTCCAGGCTCTGCTTCAACGCCTCTAGTAAAGCAGGAACCCGGCACCTGCCCTGCCTCACTGGTTCCACCATTGTCAATGGAATCTCAAATAGGTGATTTTGTGTCCTGCTTTCTGGAAGGATGGAGGTTGGGGGCTTCCTCTGGGGGGCTGATATCCCTTTGGGTAATTAAAGAGGGTTTTTATATCTCCCTTCTGTCTCCTCTGCTTAAGGTTCAGCACCTTGTTAAATTCCTAAGATTAACATGGTTTGCAACCCACGTAGCCCCTTGCATTTGATTCCTGTTCTCCGAGTTCTTAATTTTGCATTTGGTTCAGTTTCTTGGTTCATTTCAGCCAGGGGTGGGCTTCAAAAAATTTAGCAAGGGGTTCTCTGCCCGGTTGCTGGGTGGGTGTGGCCATGGTGGGCTTGGCCTAGTTGGCTTCCTGTACCACAGTGGGGTGGTGGTGGCGTTTTTGCCCTCCCCAGGCTCTGAAGGCTTTCCTTGAGCCTCATGGTGGGCGAAATCAGCACTTGAATTTCCGGTAGGCCTATTTTTCACTCCCCCTGAGCCTCTGTGCATGTCCTAAAATTACCTGCATCCAAAACGGGCCACATGGGGACTCCTGGGAGGGGTGGGGCAGGGGGAGTGGGGTGGGGTGGGTCCCGCCAGGAATGGGATTTGGGGGTTCTCCGAAGTGCACAGAATCTTAGCTAGAGGTTCTCCCGAACCCCTGCAGACCCCCAGGAGCCCACCCCTGATTTCAGCCCATTGCTCTAACTTCCTTTCCACTGAGGATCCATTCCACTCCACACCCAGGAGCCCTCTTGGCTCTGTAAAAGAACCCCTAGGAAGAAAAACTCCTTTGGATCCACCAAGGCACCTGATGTTCCCCGAGACTTAATCGGTGTTTGAGATCTGCAAAAATGGCAAAACAAGATGGCCGACCACTTTGAACCCTCCACGGTCCTCAATCTGAAGGTGGGGGGGGGGAAGCTAAATGATGCGTATTCTCTCCCCCATGGAAGCTGAGGAAACTCCACAGCCTTGCAGGGTTTTGAAAAGGCTCCTTCACTTGGAGCGCAGGCCCTCTTCCTCCCCCCAACCCCCCAAAGTGCAGCCTCACGTCCTGCTCAGCGAGAGGAAGCTATCAATTTCTTGGCAAGGAGGAAGCCAGCTCTGAAAATACGGCCCCTTTCTGACATGTAACCGAGAAGGCCGTGTTTACAGCTCAAGAAGGCGATGATGAACGTGTCTCATCGGGTCACAGTGACCCAATGCCGCCTATTTTTGTTCCTCTCCAGTTCTGCGTTTCGATGTCGCCCTCTGAGCCCTGGCACCGACGCCAATCTCCTTGGCAGCCCCTGACAGGTCATCTCAAAGTTTTCAATCAAAACACACTCCATGCCTCTCTGCGGGTCCCTCCCCGCCCAAGGTCACCAGAGATGTTGGCAGCCGACAGCTCTCTTCAACTTGAGTTCCAGGAGGGCGCCTGGGAGAGACGCTTCCTAGAAGGAAGCATGAGACAAACAGGTGGGTCTTTTTTTCCCCGGGACAGAAGAGGCACAGAACGTCCACCTTTCTCTCTGCCTGGGAGCTTTAAGGCACCTGCCACAGGTGATCTTTTGGCCTGGGGCAAACTACAAGGACATTGTATGTGACCAACATCATTGCATTAATTATATCATGTCATGTATGAAGGGCTATTTAACAGAAGATCCATCTGTTAAACTACTGAAGTTCGCAGATGACACAACAGTGATCGGTCTCATTCAAGACAATGAATTCTATTCTATTCTATTCTATTCTATTCTATTCTATTCTATTCTATTCTATTCTATTCTATTCTATTCTATTCTATTCTATGATGGATGTGGTGCTAGTTGGCAGACATCTGTGTGCAGAGGCATTGGGGTGTGTGTCAAAAAAAGTCACAATGACAACTGCATCTTCATGTTGAAACAGAAGATCCTCACCACACCCTTCTGGCTCCTATATTGACTTGTTTACACACACACAAACATATTCACACGCACACACACTGTCCTGGGCCACCTACATCCATGGAGGTCCTGGATCACGATGGACATGTTTTATTGGCTCTCTGGCCAAAAGGAAATACATGTAGGAGACGCCGTGGGCTGCTCCTTTGCCGAAGCTGGGAAGACAGTGCAGATGGGTGGGGATGACTCTTAGGGACCTCCCACTCCCCATGGGCCGCTGCACCTGAGACTGTGGCAAGCAATCAAGGATGGGGACATCTGGCTCAACTGCTCTGCGTGGACATGGCAACCTCCACCATCTGATCTCTTGGTGGGACCCAGGCTCCAAAGCCACCTTCACTGATTAGGAGCTGAGTAACAGCCGAGTTTCTTTGTTGCAAGTGACCACCGGCCACCTGGATGGTCCCTGAAGGAGCAAAGCTGTTATTCCTAAATTTATAAACAGGCTCTTTTGCCCATGAAGTTGCCAGATCAAATGACAAAACCAACACCCGCCACGCTCAAGCATTTTAGTTGAGACTCTGGAAAGAGCAACAAAGATGATGAGGGGACTGGAAGCTAAAACATATAAAGAACGGTTTCTGGAACTGGATATGTCTAGTCTTATGAAAAGGACTAGGGGTGATATGATAGCAGTTTTCTGATATCTCAGGGGTTGCTATTCTCCAAAGCACCTGAGAACAGGACAAGAAGCAACGGGTGGAAACTAATGAAGGAGAGAAGCAACTTAGAACTAAGGAGAAATTTCCTGACAGGTAGAACAATTAATCACTATTTCCCTCCAGAGGTTGTGAATGCTCCAACTCTGGAAGTTTTTAAGAGGAGATTGGATAACCATTTGTCTGAAGCGGTGTAGAGTTTCCTGCCTAAGCAGGGGTTGGACTAGAAGACCTCCAAGGTCCCTTCCAACTCTGTTATTCTATTGCTGACCGCGCTGGTCCTCGTGTGGAAAAGCCAGGTGCAGGAGAGCACCCAATGACTTAACGCTTCAGCTCACAGATGTAAACATCCCACCCTTAATGCCCTGCGTGGCTTGATCAGTACTAAACAGATTTGCTTGCCTTAATACAGTCCAGGAGACAGCTTGGGGAATTCCCTCACGGTTCTCAAGCTGAGTTCACACGCCATGCAAAGTTGCAGTTTGTTTAATCGGAGGTTATTGTGAAAGTTACTGCTGGCTAGTTCCTACCTGCACTAAGCCACATATTTAAGTTTACATCGCGCGGCGTATGGAGCCACATAATCCTCTAAGCCAGGGGTGGGGAACCATGACCCTTTTACGACTTGTGGACTTCAACTCCCAGAATTCCTGAGCCAGCAAACAGCCACAGCTCCCCCATCCCTGCTCTCAGCCAATATCAACCAAGCCCCTTTGTGTGTGTGACAGCAAATGACATGGGTGCTCCCCATAGGTCCAGTGGGCTGATAAAATGTTTGAACAGACTATTGGATCCTAAAATGGGTCATCTGGATGAAATCCGTGGCTATAAGGCCAGGATTTGCCTCTCATCCTCCCCTTGGTTCCCTAATGGAGGTCGATAACCTAACAAAGGATACCCAATTTCATTTCCCTTCGGAACCTTCTCCTACAGCCTCACTCAAAAAATCTGGAGAGGGCATCTTCCCTCCTTTTCTGCTTTTGAGTAGCAGAAATCCACCAAGGTTGTTTTCTCTTCCAGGTTCTCAGTTTAGCTTGCAGGCCCTTGAGTTGCCCGAATATTAAAGGCATGTCTTCTCCTCATGTTTTGGAAACAACTGTCCCATCCCGGGATGCAGACATACCAGCTGGGGATTAAAGTCACTGAAAACTTCTAGAAGGATCTCAGTTGCCACATCTCTCCTGGAGGGGTCACCATCTCACAGACTCTGGGATTTACATGATGGTGCGCACCAGCCCAGCACCTAAGCTGACCCCTGGGACACTGGGTTCAAAACACCTCTTGTTTCATACTGTATGTAATGACAACTTGATCACTTCTCCTTGCTGTGGAGCAATCGTCCCGGTCTTCTGGTGGGAACACCTGATGATCAGGCACATCACAGCTCGGGTGAACCCAATTAAATCAGGCATTGATCAAATTAGAAATGGGGCAACCAGCGTTGAGCAACAGCTGTTGAGCAAAGCGCGGATTGGCACATTTCATAGCCCTCCTCACCTCGCCCTGCTTCTCCAAAGTGGGGCCAAGCAGCCTCACCCAATCGGAAAAGTATTGATCATCTACCTGACTGTTGCAACGTCTCACACAACACCCACACCGATTTTGCTAGTGGTAGAACCAGTCCAGAAAGTTAACTAGGCCTATCTGTTTCTATTTATAGACTGTATAACTGACCAAGATCAGCCTTCCCAACTGGTGTCTTCTACATGGTTATCAAACATGGACAATCTGGGACCTTTAGTCCCAGTGCCTCTGGAGCCACCAGTTCCTTTCCTGGCCAAGCTCAGACCGTGAAATGTTGAGGAGAAACCGGGCAGGAGAGAACTAGACTTTCTCTTCAATGTTAAGAACTTTAATTTCCTTCAATGTCAACATCAGCAACACCCACAGAATATATTAGTAAAACGTTGGTCAAACAGTACATTCAACTGACACCGCCAGTTCAAGAAAAAGGCCCAGTTTAGGAAGAAGTCCCACCAAACCATCTCTACGAGAATATTCTCTCCAAATGCTGAGGAATTTGGACAACCCCAACCCCAAAGGAGACTTACCAGTGTGGGTCTGCCTGTGACTTTCCAGCGCATCTTCCTTAGAGAATTGTGCACCACAATGATCACAGAGAAGGGCTTTGGCACCTGCTGTAAGGAAAGAGAAAGAGAGGGGGGGGATTACATTAATATGAAGAAGCCCTGACAAATCATTACAGCGGTCACTAAACTGATTCTGAGACACTGAATTGTGCTCAGCACGGTGGCCACAAATTGAGAGATCTGAAAATAGAGTTGATCATAATCCGGGGCAAAAATTAGTTTTTAAATGGAATCTTTACTCAAATATACATTCAAGGCATATCATGCTCTTATTACATCAATATTTGGGGACATATTGCATTAACATCCCAACTATCAAATATACAGTCCAGAGAAAACTGTACGTAGTGTTGATAAGAGATCTGAACGGATCCCTGATATCCGAGAAGTTTCTTATTTTTGTACTTTTTTTCATTTCTGTGGGTTATGGAGATTTGCAAGATTGGTTGTGGGTTTTTTTTAAGCTATCCCAGTATTAAAACCACATTTTTAAATTATTCAGTGGTTGAGGCTGTGCTTAGAGCAAGCACCCCACTGCCCTCACCAAACTAACCCCAAATCAGGCTACCAACAAGTTCTGATTTATATGTTTTTGTGGCATTGTATTGGGGTTTTGGAATAAACGAAAAACTAAAGATATAAACCATATACTGAACATTGGTGTATATAGATAGATGATAGATAGATAGATAGATGATAGATAGAGATATATAGATATAAATAGAGATATATAGATAGAGATAGAGATATAGTAGAGATAGAGATATAGATCTATAGAAAGATAGGAAGGTAGAGAGAGACAGATAGAAATAGAATATCTATTATATGACAGATGCTGGGAGTGAATTAGATGGTTTTACTCTCAGAAGATCTCAGACTGAACAACTGTCAGCAGGAACAAAGTTTTGGGGACCTTCCCTGAAAAAACCCTTCTACATTTTGATAGATACATGATGTAACTGCATGATCATTCCAGAGCGGGCTGGGAGAGCCACCACCCTTGCATGGAGAGTCACTTGGAACATCTGGAGAAGTCCTATGATTAAGAAAAGAAACAGAGATGTTCCCCAGATGACTTGTACATCTCCAAAGTGTATTTGTTGTGGTCCAGCAGCAACCTGCGGAGCTGGCAACGGAGTCGGACAGCGATGAGGCTGAGGAAGAATATGGGCCAGTCCAGTACAAGTGTTGTACCTTGATGAAGGTATCTTTTCTTTTATGTACAGTGAGAGCCTATGCACCAAAGACAAATTCCTTGTGTGTCCAATCACACTTGGCCAATAAAGAATTCTATTCTATTCTATTCTATTCTATTCTATTCTATTCTATTCTATTCTATTCTATTCTATTCTATTCTGACAAGGAGGACACGGGCTCCTAAGTCCAGGAAGAAAGCAACCAACCAAGCAAGCAACCCAACTGGCGCAGATGCCAGGGCTAAAAAGAAATTAAAAGGCAGTGCCAGGGGAAAGCATGGAGGGCTCCAAGTGGTGTGGTTAGCCTGCCAGTCTGCCACTATCTGGCCTTCAGGGTACCTGAAATACTCTGGGCATGGGGGGGGGGGTGAGGGGGGGCAAAATCCCCCCCTTTTGTGGAATTCCTGGCACAACCGCTGGGGAGAGCTGGCTGAGCTTAGACGGACGGGATCCAGCAAAGCAGATACATACGGGATTATCTGGGCAGTGTGAGTTTCAGTGTGGACACAAAGTATTCTCTTTTGCAAACAAAAAAAAAAAAAAGGGGGGGGGGGGAGGAAAAAAAAAAGGTAATGAAAAACAAACCCAGCGTTTCCAGCGAGAATGAAGAGGCTTCAACATCCTGATTATGTCACAATCTTGTTTTTTCCGTGCCTTCCAACGCTCCCCTAATGATCACAGCACCCCATCAGCACACAAAAGGCTCGAGACAACGGCAACGACACTATCAGATAAGAACGACACACCAGACCGAAAGATAATTTCCACAACTATCGTTAAGGGGTGGCATTTGTGGGATTTCTTAGAAAATGCATAGCAAGGCAGGAGGCGACTGTTCGCTGGTGGGGAAACGAGCACGCAGGGTTTCAGCACAGCCCTTGAGTCCCTTGCGGAGAAAAGAATGAAGCCCTTGGAGAGACTCGGCCAAAGCGGTGGACTCGAGGGCTTGGCCTGGAAGTTTTGATTCACCGCTTCCAAGAGATGCTGAGGCCCAGCCTGGTCTGAAGAAAGGAAAAAAAGAAAGAAAGAAAGAAAGAAAGAAAGAAAGAAAGAAAGAAAGAAAGAAAGAAAGAAAGAAAGAAAGAAAGAAAGAAAGAAAGAAAGAAGGAAGGAAGGAAAAGAAAGGAAGGAAGGAAGGAAGGAGAAAGGGAGGGAGGGAGGGAGGAGGAAGGAAAAGAAAGAAAGGAAAAGGAAGGAAGGAAGAAAAAAGAAAGGAGCGAGGGAGGGAGGGAGGGCAAAGAAAAAGGAAAAAAGAAGAAAGGAAGGAAGGAAGGAAGGAAGGAAGGAAGGAAGGAAGAAAGAAACGAGGGAGGGAGGGAGGAAGAAGAAAGGAAGAAAGGAAGAAAGAAAGGAGGGAGGGAGGAAGAAGAAAGGAAGGGGGAGGGAGGAAGAAGAAAGGAAGAAAGGAAGAAAGTAGGGAGGGAGAGAGGGGAAAGAAAGAAAAAAGAAAAAGGAAAAAAGAAAAAGAAAGAGAAAGAAAGAAAGAAAGAAAGACAGAAAGACAGAAGGAGTGAGGGAGAAGAAAGGAAGACAGGGAGAGAGAGAGAGAATGTGGGGGTGATTTCATCTTTAAGGAAGGGATGGCTCTCCTAGAAGAACCCCAAGTTTGAGAAAGAGGGTGACTTCTCCTAGCAACAGCTGGAGGCCTGCCACTCTGAGGCCCCCTTTTCTTTCCCTACAGAGCAGCCCCCCCCCCCGGTGCTCTTCCAGAAAACCGAAGCCCCATTGGGCTGGAGCAGCCTCCAACGCCAACCATGCCATGCAGGCACTGTCATCCCCATCCGGCCAGCCGTGCCACAGGTTGGCCAAAGCTATTCCAGCAGGCACCGTTTCCCCGTGTCTTCAGCCAGGCGCTGAGAAATGTGGCGCAACGGCGAGAGCAGAGTGGATGGGGATGAGTTAATGTCACTGCTTGGATTGGCTATGGAGAAGTTGGAGGTGGTTTAGGTCATTGAGAAACCTTCTGGGCCAGGGGTCTCCAACCTTGGTCCCTTTAAGACTTGTGGACTTCAACTCCCAGAGTCCCTTAGCTGGCTGAGGAACTCTGGGAGTAGAAGTCCACAAGTCTTAAAGGGACCAAGGTTGGAGACCCCTGTTCTAGGCTTCTCCTTATGGGATCCGTCCGTGGCAGAATGGAACCAAGCAGGGCCTGATGGGCTGCCTTATCCTTAGCCCTCCATGCCTCAGTCTCCCCATCCCGGCGACCCTCCCAGGTTCCCGTCACGACTGTCCTCCCAGCCCCCACGGCACGGTGGACCCCCAAAAGGGAGGAAAATAAAACAGATGCCCCTCGCCGCCCCCCCCTCATCCCTGCCGGAGAATAATTCCCCTGCCTTTAAATTGCCTCAGTAACGGCTGGCTCAGAGGCAGAAAAATTTGGCAGCAGTGAAATTAAAAGTGATAAATTTTCTCGCCAAGCTTTGATCGATAATAAAGGCCTCATCTGTTAATCAATAAGACAGTCTGCCTGTTTACTGTGCATAAGCCGTTCCCGGCTGCTTTGGGGGGGGCGGGGGAGGAGGAAACAGGGGTGTGGGGGGGAGAGATGTCAAGTTTGCATTCAAAACAACTCAAGTGTACCTAAGCCAAATGGCCCGGCCCTCAAAAGAAAGCAGAATCTGGGGGGGCTGGGGGAATTGGTGGGGAGGGGGGGAGGCAGGGTCCTGACATCACAGGCTGGGTGGGAGGGGGAGGTGGGGAGGGAAGGAGAAGGCAGGGCAAGGCTACAGGTGCTCCTGCTGGGGAAAGGAGACAGGCAGCAGGAGTTGGTTTGCAAAATCGGGGGCCCACGAGGCAGCGCAGACGGGCCCCATGGCTCTCTATCCAAGAAGCAAGAAGAGAGGAAGGGAACAGAGGAGGGTCCAATCCAAAGGGGCTCCCGCCTCTCCGCCAACTCTCCCCCAGCCCCGTTGCTTAAATAATACACACGGCTTCATTACCTCCTCTTTAGAAAGGTCAGGTCTACTTGAGAAATCAGAGCTGCCCATCACATGGGTGTGTGTGTGTGTGTGTGGAGGAGAGAACTTTTTGGGTGAGGTGAGGTCCCAGAAACTGGTCACAAAAGGGCAGCACGCAATGCCAGGGTGGAAGGGAAGGACCAGAAGGTTTCTCTTGACCCACCGGCAGCCCCCCTCAGACACCCCCCCCCCGCAGCTCTGCTCCCCTGCTGGGCTACAGCCAGCAACTCAGGGAGAAGAGGAAGCGACTCTGCACATGGGCAGGGGCAAGGAAGAAACGGGGTTTGCAAACGGAACTTTTGGTCTGGGTTTGAAAGCCGCTTCCATAAAATAAGGTGCTTGACTTGAGTAGGCATTCTTCAGCCCCTCAGGGGCCCCTGGGAAATTGGGGGTCAGGGGCCAAGGCACGTGGTTCTGTGGGCGTTTGTGCACATGTGCAAGGGAGGGTTGTGTAGTAACACCTTCTGTCTTCTTCAGTGTTTCTGGCAGACGGATAAGGGTGGGACCCCCAAAATTATGCTGTGCCGACTTCCATTATTTCAGCAATGAGTTTTATTTACTCCATGGGTAGACCTGGCATATCTTGGGTTTCTGTTCAAGTGACCAGCAACATTAAACTCCCAAAGACCAATTAAAATTAAGATTGAAAATTAACTAAGCATTATCCTGGGCAGATCCAGTATCCGTGCCAAGTAACCACTGGTAGCCAGACTGGTTCTTGGAAGTCAAGGGCAGCTGGGAGTCCCAGGTGCCCATCAAGATTTACTCTTATGTAAACATATACAGTACTAAATGTAGCCAGTTATTCATGGATGGCTCTGAAATGCTAAACAGGGAAGTAAATATTAAAGAAACATGCCTGATTTGCATTCGTGCAGTCCTGTCTAGGAACCCCCAATATTTCAGACCATGGGGAAGGGTTTGGGAAAGCTTCAGGCTCAAGTGAAGTCTACCAGCCTCCTTTACTACCCTCTTCATCAAACCAACAACAAGAAGCAAGAGTGGCCCAAGAGTTTATAAATGTTCTGGCCAAACTTGTCTACAGTCCAGATGGAAGGAGAAAGAGAAGAAGACACAAAAGAGGAGAAGACATGAAGCTCGGAGAAACCCAGATGGAGAACTTCAGCTTCAATAGACGGGACGCACTTCCAAAAGGCAACTGGACTTGCTTGGTTATTTTCCTTGAAAACACTTCACTTCTACTCCAAGAAGCTTCTTCGGTTCAGAACTTCTGAAGAACTGAAGCAGCTTCTTGGGTGAGAAGCAAAAAGTTTTCAGGGGGAAAAACAAAACGAAACAAGAATGTCCAGTGGCCTTTTGAAAAAAGCACCTCTGAGACAACCATGACCTGGATGATTGAGAGGATCCATAGACACACGAGACGCACTTGCCAGAGGGCAGAAATCTCGAGGTCAACTCCCAAAACATCAACTTCTTGCCATCATCCAGTCCCGGAGGCTTTCAAGACCCAACCCAACCCAACCGGGACTTTCAAATAAACATCTTGAATGTTCCATTGAGATACGCAGGCTTGATTACATAAGGGAAGTACAGCGCGTACCCGGACAGCTGACCCACAAAACACCGCGGGGAACAATGAGTGCAGTCCAGGGCATCTTACAGCAGCCCCATACAGTCTTATTTACAGTACTCCTTATCAGTCAGGGAACAGTGCGCGGCCTGCCAGTTTCCAAAGGCCAGGACTGGGTGTTCTTTCGCTCGCTCAAGTCGATGTGTACTGGAAGCAGAAATTGCTGCCTGCCCGCCAGCACAACACACCACACACAAACACACACACAGCCCTTCCCGCCCGCCCCGTGCTAAATCAAATCAGAAAAACAAAATGTGAGACCGAGCCAGAAATCTTGCAATCTGCACAGGCATAAAAAGACCAGGGAAGTGTGTGTGTGTGTGTGTGTGTGTGTGTGTGTGTGTGCACGCACGTGCGCACATACACACACAAACACACACACACACACACACACACAGAGAGAGAAAGAGGCAGGGAGAGGAAAAGAGGAGCCAGGGAACACAGCGGGCTGCATATGCAAATAGTTCAAGGTTAATTTTACTATGTGAGTCACCAGGAAAATGTCAGCCAGCTTCAGTGCTCATCATGACTTCGGGGTTTTAGAAAAACAAGGGGAGAGATTTATTAAAAGTACAGAACATTGAGGACAGAACACTCAAAAGTCATGCATGGGAGGGGTGGCTGGGTTCAAAAACACACACACACACACTCATAACAAAGCCGAGCAGCATTCGCAGAAGCAGGACTTTGAAAAACAAAACCAAACAAAACCCGGCACCACTTTGGGGAAGCTGCGGGCAGCTCAGGGAAAAGACAAAAGGAAGTATTTTTAGCAAGCTGCCTACAGTTCGCCGGCCGACTTCCTGATGGCTGACCCTGGAAGGATGGGACCCCCGTGTGCTGCCAAGAATCTGCAATGTGTTGAAGGAGATGGATCACCCCAGGCCCCAGATCCTCAGCAGATCCTCCCCCTTCAACAAGGTTGGCAAAAACAAGTC
Source organism: Ahaetulla prasina (assembly GCF_028640845.1). Classification (NCBI taxonomy): domain Eukaryota; kingdom Metazoa; phylum Chordata; class Lepidosauria; order Squamata; family Colubridae; genus Ahaetulla; species Ahaetulla prasina. Next base: position 9,944,506 of record NC_080547.1, on the reverse strand, counting down.
ATTTTCCCCATACCACGAGGACTCAGCAGAGAGTCTGACCTTCGGGACAAGACCAAGTTCTCAAGTTGGCCCACCCGCTACCCCTTTACCTTTGGCATGTGTGACGATGGGGGGGGGGGGGGGAGGAAAGGCCTTTTGAACTCCAGAAAAAAAAAAAGGTTCACAACAGAGATTTTGCATTTCCAAAAGCCTCCTCCTCCTCCTCCTCAGCCAGGAAGGTCCGTACTGGCAGAAGAGAATATCTGTGGAAAGGAGGGGTCTTTGGCGCTCTCTCACCTGGATTGTTTTCTCGCAGGCATTTCATAACCCAACTAGGTAGCATCATCAGTGCTCAAAGGAAGCAGAGTTTGCTCTTTGCTTATATACAGCGGCTTACACCATCAGTGTTGGTGGGAATGTTCCTGGTTCTTCCCCGATTAGGTGGTTTAATATTTGATCATTCATCTGCATGTTGGTGGAACTAATTCCTGTCATTCTTTTCATCAAAGAAATTCCACTTAGGACAGAAAAGTGAGAGTGACGTATAAAAATCTCTGGAGCGATAGCATCCATTTTCTCTCCTCCTGAAAACGGTCCCCATCCATTGGAGGGAGGGAGGGAGGCCATTCTGATTTCGGCACCCAAGACGATGGAGACCCCCACCTGGACACGGCCTTTTTGCTTTCCCCTGGGGGGCGGGGAGGGGAACCAGCCGAAGGAGATGCAGAGGGGGAAGACCAGGGCAGGAAGCAACGTTCCAGTTTCAGACCCAAATCCGCCCAGCTCCATCTGCCAAATCTTCCCAGGAAAAAGGTTTGCACTTGGACTTTCACAAAACGTTCTCTGGGTTGTTTAGCATTTGTTTAAAGGGGGGGAAAAATAGATTCCCTTCTATCCCCTCCTGGGATTTGAGGCTGAAAAATGGAGAGGCAATTGATCAGCTGCTGCCTGTCTGCATCAACTCCTTTGAATAAAAGGCAGCCGGGAGGCTTCTTAAGACCGGTTTATACCTTCTGCGAAACATTCACAGGGCCCACAAAATATGGAAACCCAGCAGGGCTGTGCCTAGCCCCCCCCCCCTCTTCACGCTCTCCAAACCCCAATTTTACTGGCTTGATGGAGGAGGCGAATCTACGCTCCCCAGAAGGTTGTACTTCTGATGTTAGGAAGTAGTAAAAATGTTCTAACCGGTTAAAAAGTGACACCTACCCAATTGCCTTTGGTGTGTGTAAGCCTTAACTGACACACACACACACACACACACACACACACACACACACACGGTTGGATGCAAAGATCCCTCTCGCCGATTTCCAACCCTTTGATTTCTCCTCCCCCCCCCTCTCTAACTGAAGTGTGACATTGTACAGCAGTACGGTAGATGTTTTGGAAAGGGAGATGTAAGGAGACGCATCCAAATAACAGCTTTGCGTGCACACAAACCCCCTCGTTGTCTGCTTGTCTCTTCCTCCTTTTAAGCCCCGTGAGAAATCTGTATGCGAAATCTGTCTTTTTCTTTTTCTTTTTTTTTAACTGCCTCCTTTCCTGAGCATTGTTAAACGGTACCTGCCAGGTAAAAAAAACGACATTCAAATTGCTGGCTGAGAAAGTGGAAAGATTTGGGCTGTTAGAGAGGAACTGAAAACATGGGTAACGCAGGGCCAGCGGTGAACTTTCGTGCAGCCATTTGCAAGAGGAAGCGATGGGCTCAACCTGCTGGGCAGAATTGCTATCTCGCCACCCTCAAATTTATTTATTTATTTGCAACGGAGGAGTTGAGAGCATGACTAAAATATGTGGAAGACACTGCCAGGAGCAAGAGGCAGCCAAGTGCATCAAACACGTTCTCTTTTGAGCAAAGACTCGCTCGGTGATTTAAAAACAAAAATACTCCGCCTAACAGCCCCCCTTTTAACCCAGTCAATCCACTGCTATCAAGAATATCAACCAGGAACATCTGTTTAAACACTAAAGGGCCCTTGACGCTTTCCTTTCCTTTGCTTAGGTGTACAAATGCCACCAATAAACCTGTTGTCTCTTCCAGAGGGCCGGATAAATGATGGCCTATTAACTTTATAAACCTACTAATTCAATCATTTGACCATCCCTAACATTTTATGAGGTAGAGGAGAGCACACAAGGAGAAACAGAAAGAGCTGGAGGAAGAGCTCCCAATGTTGACATGATTAGGAGTTGAGAATTCAAATCTTTACCAGTTTGGTAAAAACAAGAATTTGAACCAAGGACTAAGGACTGTAATTTGCCCATCATTCATGCTCTGGGACTCCTACAATAGAACAGAACAGAACAGAATAGAATTCTTTATTGGCCAAGTGTGATTGGACACACAAGGAATTTGTCTTGATGCATATACTCTCAGTGTACATGAAAGAAAAGATACCTTCATCAAGGTACAACACTTATAACACTTAATGATAGTCATAGGGTACAAATTTAATACTTAATGATACAACACTTAACGATAGTCATAGGGTACAAATAAGCAATCTATTGTTTCTCATGCATCACAAGACCATTTCTCTTTAGCCCTAGTACGATATCTCCATGAAGAAGGGACTTGGCTAGTCCTTTCTTCATGGATGGTGGCAAGCCAGATGTTTGATGTTTCCTGGCTTGGCCTGAGCTATTCTGACGTCCTTCAAAACTATTAATTTTACTCATCTCCAATCTCTTGAGGTCATAGAGCCAGGAGAAGCTTAACTCTCAAGAGGGCTGAGATCAGGAATAGCAGACAGACAACACCTAAAGTCCAGCTCTCCTTGTTTAAGCAAATGAGCTTTTTTTCTTTTTTCTTGCAAGAAATAGATTGCCAAAGGCAGGATATGATCACATTTCCATGCCAACAATAACAACAGAAATATGTTTTCTAAACATTTTTTTAAAAGGGGGGGCAGGTAATTTGAACCAGATGCTGGACAGTTTGTGAATCTGGGCATCTCAATTTCAGCTCCAGCATCTTAGAGCTGGGTCATCAACTGGAATTGTTTTGTGAATGTGTATTCCTTGAAGATCTCTCCACATTAAATTGAGTAATCATCTGAAAAGATCCTCTTACATAAAACCAACCAATTCAGCCACAGTGAAAATGAGCCAAAATTCTGTTGTATATTGCTTTGGGGGAGGTGGTTAGGATAAGATTGGTTAGATGGCTGGTTGGGCTGGAGACCCCAAGAAACAGACAGCAAATGCTGCTGGGGTCAGGCCACCTGGATGTTATTGTATTGGCTCTCTTTGTTCAGCAGGCGGCGGTGCAGAACTGAGACCCTCATACTCTGGAGTCCCCGAGTGATTCACTACAAGTGGTTGGAAGTTATGAGGTCACATAGTTCCTGAAGGCAACTGGGCTACCTTTACATGATTCTGACGTGTGATATCTCACTTTTTAACACACAACTGGGCTCTCAACCAAAAATGGGGGTCAGGTCAGGACACTGAAGATTTGGGGAGAGGGAAGATGGCAAGACGTGTATAACTGGCATCCTGTCCTCACCTTAAATGAGCTCTGACCGGACACTCAAAGATATACCATGAATGTTCCAACTCTCTTTTCTCTGAAGGCCACTCAACTTTCCTTGTTTGGGTTCCTCTCTGAGGGCAGGGTTGATATCTCCTTGGGCCTGAGCCCTGAAGAAGCGGGTATCGAATTCTAACAGTTAAAACGCCCCAAATCATTATTAATGCATCAGAAGGTTAATTTTGATGGACAATTTTAAAAGATGATATGAAGTCAACGAATTGTCTTCTAACTAATAGAAGAGAGTTGAAGTTCAGACGTTAACTGTAGGGTCCTAAATGTCTTCTCACTTTCAATTCATTTATCAGTCTTCATTTCTTTTTCTCTCTCTCTTACCTTTGGCCTATTGGGGAGGGAGAGGTCACTCAAAAAGAGACTGGCCAACTTTTGGGCTCAAGGTTAGGCTGTAGGAATCAACCAAGAGATGGAGAGAGAGAGAGGTCAACCCACCTCTCTTCTGGACCAGGTAATGCCCAATGCAGACCTGCCACCCTGAACTTTTCCATAGTCTCCTCTACCAGTGAAACCCAGAGGAACCAAGGCTGGAGAAGGGCAGAAAAAGATCTTCCATTCCTTTTCCATGTCTGAAAATAGCCCATAAGGAATAAATGAGAAGAGCTTCCTCCATAGAGAAGCCAAGTGTGCTGAAGATTCCTGTTTGGCCCTCGACTGCAGGCCTCTTTCTAGTTGAGACTGGCACACCAGCTGCCCACCACAACCTCTTCCACTGGGCCAGATGGGCAGGAGGCCAAATCCTGTGCTGAGAGAGACCCCTGGACACAAGCTCTGGCCCTGAATGCGCTTTGCTTGGCCCCTTTTTTGGCGCCAAGTCAAAGCAGGGGTGAAAACTATACTTACCTTCCCTACTGGTTTGAAAGTGCGCGCTCTGTGCACTTTCACTTGGGTGCTTGGACCCCCTGCACGCACGCAAAGCCTTCGGCACATGTGCAGAGGGTCAAAAAAAAAGGTTACTTCCTGATTTTAGTCCAGGCGGTGGGTGGAGACTCGCGCTGCTGCCGCTACAGGTTCAGCCGAACTGGTCCGAACTGGTAGCAGTTCACCCCTGGATCAAAGGGATGACTTGTGTGTGGAGACACATTGCGCCCCCTTCTTCTCTTAATCCCCGCCCCCTTTCCTGTCCCTTAACCGAGGATGACTGTTTTGTTAACGGGGCCATAGAACTGGATCGGGTGTGAAGAGTTGCCTCCAACCTTCCCGGCTTACAAATGTATTTCGCCTGTTTACATCCAGAGAGACATGAAAGAGAGCAGTCACGTTTTTTGGCAGCCGCTGCCCATTCCTGAGTTATGGCCAGCCATGACTTCGAGCTGCCTTCCCTTTCCAACCACAGTTTCATAACTCACATATTTTCTGACGTTGCAATCCTCCACAATTTCACAGGCACCTGACCTCCCCCCCCTCCCTCTCTCTCCGCTCGCCAGAGGACACCGTGTGCCTTCATCGGTGACCCTAAAATGCGCCCCAGAACAAGATTCAGCCGGAGTCAAAAAAAGGAGATGGGGGGTGGGGAGAGAAGGCCGGATGGAGAAGGGGGGAAAAGGTGGAGGTAACAAGACATTTGCAAAAGAAGAGGAAAATAATTGTTTTTAAATAAAAAGTTGGCAAAAGCAAATGCACGCACTGCCGTCTCTTTACTACCTAATTAATTCAGTCATTTCAAAAACAATTTTATTTATGTCCCATTTACCACATCAAAAGTGCAAAAAGAAGAAAAAGAAGAAAAAGAAGAAAAAAGAAACATTCTCCACACACGGATGCTAAAATAATACCTCAAGGCATCTATTTTTAATCAGCCTACACCCACAAATATACACATACACAAAAAATATCACACAAAGCCTGGGTTCTATAGAATCTCTCTCGGGCAGACCACCAAACTCAGAGAGAGAGAGAGAGAGAAAGTCAGCCAAGTCTTCAGAGCACCCTTGCTGGCTGCCGAAAACGGCTTGTCAAAAAAAGAGGGGGGGGGGGGAAATAGTGGGGGAAGGAAGCAAAAGAGAGAAAAAAAAATTAAAAAAAAAACCCCCAAACCCAGAGAAATCCATAATGGCTCGAGGCTCTTCTCCAATCTATTTTCTGCTCAGCTGGTTTTAAATGAAGTTATTATGAGTCATTAAAACACCCGCAAGCTTGTGGAAGTCAGCCAATTACAATTTTAAATTTAGCCTGTTCTCTACCCCATTCCCTCGTTTTCTTCTTTTGCCCAGAAAAAAAAAAACGAAAGAAAGGAAAAAAAAAAAAAAGAAAGCCACTGGGTTTACTCTAGTTTTCTCCCTCCGTTCCCCCCCTAAAAAAGTCTCCCCTCCTCACCGAATCTGGTCCAAGACCCATTTCCTTTGCAGTTGAACCTACAGAAGAGAATAATTCAGCTTCCAAAAGCCACAGACAGAAGCATATTAAGGGCGGCGGGAGGGGGGGTTTTGCTTTATTTCTTTCTTCTTTTTTTTTTAAACTGATCACAAGGCAGATTTCTAAATTGAACATCCATGTCAATGTCTTATTTCCTTTTTTAAAACCACAAGGCAACGCTCTCGGCAGGATTATTTGAGCCACCCTAGCCTCCCACGCTTCGCTTTCTGGGTTAAGGCCCCCACCACATCACCATCTCTGCCGTTATCGCTGATACGGATAGGGGTGATGTCGGTTCGGTACAGGTATTCTCAGGCCTGTATGGTTTTCTTTCTTTCTTATTTTCATCAGTCATCTGACCAGTCAAATCTTAATGTAAAATTTTAATAAACAGAGAAATAAAGAATATTTCCAAAACTAATTCATGAAGGGGGAAAAGAAGGACAATTGGGGTGTCATGCTTCTTTGAATTCTGCACTGCCAAGCCATGTCGACCCATCATGCTCCATATTTCCATGGGGCTGTTTCGAAGGGAACATTGTCAAACATATGGAAAGCGGGCAGGACAAAGTTACACTAGAGCAGGGGTCTCCAAACTTGCCTACTTTAAGACTTGTGGACTTCAATTCCCAGAATTCCCTAGGTGGGCATGGATTCTGAGAGTTGAAGTCCACAAGTCTTAAAGTGGCCAAGTTTGGAGATCCCTACTAGAGGAAGAGAGAGATGGTGGGGGAGGAAGAGGGAGAGGGAGAGGGAGGGAGGAGGAGGAGGGAGAGAGATGAAGGAAGGAGAGAGAAAGAGGGAGAAAGAGAGAGAGGGAGGGAGGGGAGAGAGATGAAGGGAAGGAGAGAGAGAAAGAGGGAGAAAGAGGGAGAAAGAGAGGGAGGGAGGGAGGAAGGGGAGAGAGATAGAGGGAGGGAGAGAGGGAGGGAGTGGGATAGGGAGGGAGGGAGGGGGAGAGAGAGCGCTTTGGGGAAGACTGAAGATCTGTCCCTCCATAAAGCATCCTGGACTACCTCCCCCTTATCCAGGCCTTATCCATAGCATCCTTTTATGAAGCCCCCTCAAAATAAACTGGGAGTCACTCATTTTCCAAAGGATTCAGTACCATGGAGGCAAGATCTGAAGTCTCCATTGAAGGACTAAAGGCCACAGCAGAACATCTGCTTTGCCTACTGGAGCCTCGGTTCAACCTTCAACACGTCCAGGCTAAATCAGCGTTTCTCAAACTTGGCACCTTGGAAGATGCGTGGACTTCAACTTCCAGAATCCTCCAAGCTGGCAAGCGTCTTCAAGCTGCCGAGGCTGAGAATCCCTGGTCTGAGGGATCAGACAGCCAAAGATTCCAGATGTGATCTCACCAAAAGACCACTAGGTACATTCAGACGGTACATTTCTGCACATCTGTTCCTGTCCTATGGCAAGGTGATATGGTCCTAATGACCTGGAGCAAGAACCATAAAGGATGCATCATGTTCCAATGCTTGGCCCAGCCTGTGGTTCCCGTAGAAGACTATGGAGGTGAGGAAGACTACGGCAAACCAGGTTGGATTCCTGGTTGTTGGTTTCTTGTGCTGCGGATGAAAAGAAGCAGAGGACCTTTACTCCTGGACCACTGATGGTTGAAGCTTCTGCTCCACACCAGGCCTTGCTTGCCATGTTCAAGGCTCATCTGACCAGACTCCTAGGTGGACCTAAACTTCCTCACCAGGGGACAAGCAGTGTTCCTCTGGGTGTGCTTGTGTGAAGAAGGATTTGCACCAAACACCGTATCAAGATATTAATCCAACCTCTTGCCAACTTCCAGACAAGCAAGAGTGAGGCGCAACAACGCCTTTCTCCATCTTGCACACCAGCCCTCCTTAAAGGAGACTTTTAAATCCAAATATCCAGCCAGCCCCCCGCCACACCCCAAAGTGCCACACTGCATTGGAAGAGCCATCAGGGGGTCACACTTGAACTCCCCCCCCAAAAAAAGGGATGGAGAAGAAGCATGGAAAGAACAAAATCTTGATCTCTCTTTGACACCTTCCCCATCACTTGAGACCCCAAACCCCACCTCTGCCCCCCAAAAGTGCAAGAGGGAAGCCTAGTTACTACACGATGTCCACTTTCCTACTCCTGCCCCAGGAAAACCATGTTTTCTCCGAGGGTGCCAGCTGGGAGGGAGAGCGTGACACCCCTTATCCAAAATTCAACAGCCTGTGTTCTATTCCAGAAGGCACGCAGGGTACTGTACGGCCTATAAAACTCCCCAACAGCCTCCAGACACTCTGCAATCGTCCTCCATCAAAACACTTTGCCTTGCATACAAAAATAAAATACAGTGCTGAACGGAATACACAATCAGCCCATTACAGTACGGAGAGCGGCTCCTTAGCAACGCGGGGGCTTTACGGCGGAGACGCTCGACAGGAAGCAGAAATCTGTCGAGCCTGTTGGTAAATGATAAACATTAGCAAGGGGTTGGTTGTGTTTTTGTTGTTTTTGCTTTTTGGTGGGCTTGGGTTTTTGTGTGTGGGGAGAGGGGTTGGGAGAGGAGAGGCACAACAACCGAAGCAACGTAAAAGTAGCAAATGTAGACAGGCACCCAAATGTTTCTGGGTGGCATCCATAAAAAACAGCATCCAGGCTGGATGGAGACTAGGGATAAATCAACTCCCGGTCACCACCAACGGCTCTAATTTCTGATCCTGAGACCATGTTTTCTATTATCCTGGTGTTTGCTGAACTCTTAGAAGTTCTTGTTCCCCTGCAGAGGACTAGCGTCTTAAAAAACAAGTGCTCACCCTGGACAGGGAACAGCAGCAAACAACCTCAGACAAGAAGCTCTAAGGGTTGGGTTGTTTTTCAAAGGGTGCTGCAAGAAGGGAGCTCTTGAAGAGGAGAAAAACGGGGGCTAAGAGGTCTCGAGGAAGAGGGGAGAAGTAAATCCTAGGTCCTCAGGTAAAGGCTGGGGTGGGGGGGGCAGAAGTGGGGGGGGGGGGAGCAGGAGAGGCTGGCCCTGGCACACCAGTGGCAGCAGCTCAGCACCCCTGCCAGAACAGGAGCTAAAAGGAAAAACAAAAACCGCCCAAAAAACAAAAAACCACAACCAAATTATTCTAATCAGCTTAAACTCTCGAGGCTGAAAATAAATAAATGAAAAGATAGATAAAAAGAGGTGCGCGCGGGAGGAGGAAGAGAAAGAAATGCATTTTTCATCAGCAAGTGTATAATTTATAAACAGCATTAAACAGTTTGTGTTTTCTCTCTCTATCTCCCCCCCTCCCGCCCCCCCTCCCGCCGCCGCCCGCCTTCCTCTCTTGTGTATCGGGGTTGGACTCAACTCAAGCCTGCATTAATTTCTGCTGCGGGTACAGTGTGTTCTTGGCTGCGCATCTGCCAACGATCATAAACTCTCTGGAATGTTGGCAGAACATCCAGCCCTGCCGGCAAGCCGATGACATCACTTGGGGAATAAATTCGGGAGCCCGGCCAAAACCCGAGGAGGCAGCGGGCACCCGGCCAGGGAAGAGCGGCAGCGGCAGCAGCGGCAAAGCCACCCTGGGCAGCTGTGGGAAGAGGGGCGAAAGCCGGTGGATGGCCAGGAGGGCGGCACACAAAAGGGGCCAGGAGAGGGCAGGAGGGCCAGGGGTGCAGGAACCCCTCTCCCACGGAGGAAGGCTACCTCGGCAGACCTCGAACCCCGGAGGCTTTTCAAAAGAGTTTGGATGACAACTGGTCTGAAATGGGATAGGGGTCCAGCTTGAGCAAGGGGTTGGACTAGAAGACCTCCAAGGTCCCTCCCAACCGTGTTACTCTATTACAGCTGGTCCTTGGCTTACTTAGTGACCGTTCAAAGTTACAATGGCACTGAAGGAAGTGACTTGTCATCATTTTATGACTCGTATTTATGACGGTTTCAGGGTCCCGGGGTCCTCTTTTGCATCCTACGTCCATGGGAAAGCCCGATTCACTTAACAACCGGGTTACTAACTGAACAGTTGCAGTGATTCACGTAACAACTATGGCAAGGAAGATCGTAAACTGGGGGAAATGTCACTCAACAAATGTCTCACTTAGCAACGGAAATTCTGGGCTCCATTGCGGTCTTAAGTCAAGGACCTACCTGCATTTACCTCCCCAGCCATGGCTTTTGCATTCCAGGGGGAAGGGAGGAAGGAAAAGCAGTCCCTGGCTCCAGAAGAATGGACACAGAGAAGACCATCAGGGTGGGGGCAGGCACTCCCCTAACCAAGAAAAAATGCCAACTGAGGCAGGAACAAGGACCTCCCCCCCACCCCCAAGTCTGAAGGTGCTACATCAGTAGATAAACAGCAGAAGCCTCCAGACGGTTAACATAACAAAGGTGTACCACACCTATTTCAGAGGCCAGAAAGCCCTCCCCTCCCCGTTGTGGAGCTGGCAACAGAGTCGGACAGCAATGAGGCTGAGGAAGAACATGGGCCAACCCTGGAGGCTGGGGAAGGCCCGGATGAGGGCTCTGCGTCAGAGGCAGAGGTGGGGCCAGGGCCATCGGGGAGCGATGTGCAGACTCCAGAGCCTCCAGAGGCTGACAGTAGTGAGGCAGAGGAACAGGAGGAGCCTGTTCCTAATGCACGCATGAGAAGAGCTGCCAGAAGGCAAGAGCAGCTCAAGCAAAGAGGACGACTCGGGAGTAGGGCCAAGAGATGATTGGCCCCTCCCATAAGGCTTAAAACAGACCAGCAACAGCGTTTGGGCTCTTTGCTGGAAAACAACGTTGATAGTTTTGTCTTCTTGCGTTTGTTTTGTATCGGTGTCTGCTGAACGTTTGCCAAGAAAGGCCTTTGGCCGTTTGCCTAATTGGACCAAGGTTGGTGACAGGACTGAGGAATTTGTGTCGGGAGGAATTTACTTTAATTTAGTTGAACTACACTGAGAAGGAAGTAATTCTCAGCTGTTCGAATAAAGTTTGTTTTTACACTGACTGAGTTTCCTCCGACCTACTGGGGCCTGGGTCACAACAAAAGAAATGAAAATGGGACTGCAAATTCTGACCCTGTAGATTTGATTTCCACAATAGGTCCCCCTAGAAAAAGTGGGCTACTTTATGATCATGGAGGGTAGGTCCCTAAGGCCCTATTCCACCTGTCCCCCTTGTCTCTCGCACAACCCTCGACCTCCTCAACTCCAACTCCAGAGTGGCCACCTCCGACGTCGCACGCGGTCAGATGCTGTTTCCTGAGGCTGGAGGGGCTCAACGGAACTTTTGAGAGAAGACCCCAGTGAGTTATGAACCCCAAAGGATGGTCAGATCTCAGCCCCGGGCTCTTTGGATGCCCTTTTGTGATTCGGAGGAACGAGTGGAGATGGAGGAGGTTGTGGTTGTTGGTTTTGCAACAACTTAATTTTTTTTTCATGGGTAGGTTCGGTTTGCCTCATTCCTGTCCTAGTTTGGGGGGAAGGAACTGAAAAAAAAAGTTTAAACTAAATTCGATGCTGTGCACGTCACTCCAAACTTTCTATTTACAAGTTTCTTCTAAGCAATATTCTCCAGTTGTGTTTTGGGGTCTTGGTTTCATGAGGGCATGCATTTCTGAGAAGAAACAATTTAAAACTAAATTGACAAATTGCATTACAGTCTGAAATTCAGAAAAGTCAGGAGCTCAAAAGTTTTTAGTTTGGAGCCTTGGCTTGAAAACATAGAATTAAAGAAGGCCGTACCGATCATATAGACTAAACAAATTTTTTCATCTTCCCTCATTCCAAGCTATGCATTTTTTGTTGTTGTCACACACCCAGGTTACCCAGGTTCGCATGTGCATGTGCTCTGCACAGCTATAATTATTCCACATGTACACGAAACAGTTGCTATAAACACTGCCATGAGAAAACACGCCTACACAATTTTTCAACGTAAACACAACCAGAGAGCAATTTTAATGAAAGGTGGCATTTTTCCAAGGGTAGGCACCATGTTTCTCTACTTTCCAGTTGCTTTAGGGGCACCCTTGAGACAGTGGGGAGTAACGTGGGGAACCCCCCCCCCCGCTTAATCCTTCCAACCAAAGGCTCCATACAAAACTAACATGAGTATCTAGAGGAGGCACCTGTTCACCAGTTCTTCTTCTCCTTCTCCACTTCTCACCATCATATCTTCTCAAAGGTTTGAGAGACCCTTTCCCTACCTTCTTGATATTGAGAACAACCTTAGATGGGGTGAAGTCCTCCTGACATCAGGCACCAATTTTAAGATCAGGATCATATCAACTCCCAACTGACCAGCGAAAGTGAAGAACCTGCTGTAGATGTTCCCATGACCTCTTCTTGGAATGGAGGAATTTCTGTTCACTGTTGCTCTTTGCCAATGAAGGACCTATGGAGGTCTTCTGCTTCACCTTTCATTCCTAAGAGGAATGGGGTAAGAGGTTCTAATATATAGGAAAGAACTAAAAGGATCCATCAGGCCAGGGGTCTCCAACCTTGGCAATTTTAAGCCTGGAGGACATCAAGTCCCAGAATTCTGGGAGTTGACGTCCTCCAGGCTTAAAGTTGACAAGGTTGGAGACCCCTACATCAGGTAGTTCAAAGGAGAGTAATATGATTTGTTCTTGCTGGTCATTCTGAGTGGGATGGTCCCTCGTGGTCTTCCGAAGACCCAGCCATGAGAATGCTTGCCAAAGGAATGAGATTTGGAGTTGAGCACTGAACACCTGACCGCAGAAGTGTGCTCACCTCACCTGCTCCTGGGCACAAGGACCTGGCACGCTCACCTGATTTCATTCTAGCAAACTTAAAAGTACAGTAGCCAAGGGACCATCAGGATTATACCTCTCTGCCTTGTTATTTAAGGGCTGGGGCCTTACGGCTCGAAAATTAATCTCCGAGTATACCTTACACCTGAAGATTAGCTCCCTTAAATGCCCGCTTAGCTGATGTGCATCCAAAATTGATTGGAATTCCATTCTTTAACCTCAGGATTTTGCAAACGCTGTACACGCATTACACCCCCAACAGACCAGAGGCTCCTCCACGCGGGGAGCCCGCTTCTAATTAAACAAGTCATGAATTTCTCTGCGTGGACCCCCCTCCTGCCCGCCCGCCCCAAAAAAGCCCTCCAAAAAAATAACAACCCCATTGTGGGAGCATTAAAGAGGCAGCCCTTCTCCAGCCCATTCTGCCTCGGCTTATCTGGCGAGGAGGAGGGGGGGTGGACCGCACAGCTTGGGAGGAGAAGAAAGTCCAAGGTGTAGCTGCTGCTTCTGTCAACAACGTGGCTGGAATTTAACGTGGCTGTTTTCGAGCATCAGGGCGCCTCCCCCTCCCGCCCGGATAGGAAGGGAAAAAAACATAATCATCTTTCATGATGACAAACTTGGCTCAGTGCTGGCTTTACATACTGTACCCTCAAAGCGGGCCGGCAGCCAGCCAGCGCTTGGCATGAGGCCACGGCCACAGCAACAAACAGAAGCCGCGTGTGCCAGGAGAGCGGGGGGGGGGGAAATGGGGCAAGAAGGGGAAGACAGCCGAGAGGCAAACATGCTTTACACCCTGCGTGTCCCGGACTGCCCTCTGACAAGGGAAAGGGTGGTTGGGAAATTGCCAGCCCTCATCACCCCCCCCCCATTTCCTCCCCACACTTCCAGTGGGCCCGAGGAAGGGACACCCGCTGATAAAAACACAAGCCCTGGATGGGCACAATTGCCCAAAACAATTGCAAGGACCTCAAAGGGAGATTTCTGGGGGATCCGGCTGAAGTTTGCATAGCTCCCCCAGGGGCCAATGGAAACAAAGGGGGCTTTTGAAGGATTTTTTGGAAGGTTCGTGGAAGTTTCCTGAAATTAGACACCAACTCTCCCCCAAGAGCAAACATGTCTCCCCAATTTTTCTGCCACGTCTGATTCTCCAAGACCGGCCACAAACGTAACGGTGCCCAAATAGCACTGCCCAACTGAGGGTTGTTCCATGCCTGGCAAAATTTACTCTCCCAACCACAGAAGGAATGGAGGAAGAGGGCAAGGAAGTGGGGGGGGGCAGCGGCTGTCTGCCCACTGTAGATTCGTTCCCTCCTCCAAATTCAAATCAAAACCTCCCTTGGGTAAAATGTGAGCTCTTCCCTAATGACTGCTAAGCTTTACGGCAACGTTTCCTCAAGAGCATTCTACTTACAGAAGCCTTAAACTCTCCCAGAATTCGGCTGGGAACAGAATGTCACAATTTCCATCCTTCTCTTCTCCTGCCGGGGGACGTCTGCACCTCTTAGGAACAAGGCAGAGGTGGGTTTCAGCAGGTTCTGACCAATTCTGGAGAACCAGTAGCGGAAATTTTGAGTAGTTTGGAGAACTGGTAAATACCACCTCTGACTAGCCCTGCCTGCTCCCATCTATTCTCTGCCTCCTGAGTCCCAGCTGATCAGGAGGAAATGGGGATTTTGCAGTATCCTTTCCCGGAGTGGGAAGGGAATGGGGATTTTGCAGTATCCTTCCCCTGCCATGCCCACCAAGCCACGCCCACAGAACCAGCAATAAAAACATTTGAAACCCATCACTGGAGGGGGGAGGGTTTCCTTGAGAAGGACCACTAAACATTGCCCCTGTGGAGAACCCACAATTCCATCCGTTGTCTTTATACTCCCATCACCCTACCTCACCCCAGAGTCTGCCTCTCCTCCCAGGAATTAATCTACATGCCAATTTGGATGGGGTAGCACCAAAAAAAAACCACAAAAAGGTTTCCAGGTTCCACCGATGATGAAGATGGTGACGATGATGTTGGTGATGATAAACCTGGAGATTTTATCCAGGCTCTTGGGCATTAAGAACACGACTGTGGCACCCCAAGAACCGAGTTTTCTGTTAGTGTGGGTGCCCACGGACTGTCCGTCCAGAGAGCGTGGGGAACTAAATTTAGCTTCTAGAGAGGCAAGTATTGTCCCCAGCTTAGCACTCTAGTTCCTCTGCGTACTTTTAATTAAAGGGCCTGCATCATTTCAACCTAATCGGGAAATTCATTAAACAAGTGCCCGGTTCTGCCACTTTTGCTAATGAAACTTTGGTGGAGGCTTGAATTTGGAGAAGATGAGATTCACAATGTATGTCTGGAAATGTGAAATACGAAAGAAGAGGGTGGTGGGTGGAGTAGAAGAAAAGTCTGACCAGGTGGGAAGTGGATGGACGAGGCCCCAAACTCAGCAAGCAAGAGGGCTCCCTGGTTGCCCTTCAGAACTACCCTGGTTCAGCTGGGGAGCCCAGAACAACCTTTATGAAGGAGAAGGTCTCCCTCTGGGCCTCTCTAAACATCCCAAACAGGAAGGACACCTGGTCTACCATCTCAGAAGGAGCCCAGTTTTTGTTCTTCTGCAGGAGCTCCTGATTTGAATGCCTCGGCGTCTACGCAACCTGAATCTCCAGCCTGCAACTCTAGTTCTGTTTCTTGAGAAATCGCTGAACCACCAATGGTCACAAATCGCATCTCCCTCCCTCCCAAAATCAAGAAACAGCAGCAACTAAATCCCCCCTCCACACACGGCCAGGGGTGGGCTATTAAAGACATCAATCCATTTCATGGCTGGTTTTACTCCCTTAAAAAGAGCAACAAGACTTCCTTTTTTATTTTATTTATTTTTATTTTTATTTGAATTTATATCCCACCCTTCTCCGAAGACTCAGGGCGGCTTACACTGTGTTAAGCAATAGTCTCATCCATTTGTATATTACATACAAAGTCAACTTTTATTGCCCCCAACAATCTGGGTCCTCATTTTACCTACCTTATAAAGGATGGAAGGCTGAGTCAACCTTGGGCCTGGTGGGACTTGAACCTGCAGTAATTGCAGGCAGCTGTGTTAATAACAGACTGCATTAGCCTGTTGAGCCACCAGAGGCCCACTTCCTTGCCTAGATGGGTTTCTTCCCCCCCTTCCCCCCCTGAAAATCCATGACGGTCACTCCCAGGTGGGCTTCAACCCCAGGAAAGGCTCTTTTAAGCGGAGGCAAAATATCCAGGGCAAACGAGAGTTCTGGGAAGAGGGGAGAAGGAGAAGGCCAGGGACCGAGGTAACCTCCTTCTTGCACACTACTATCCAAACAAGGCATCCAACGATTTAACACCACGTCTCCTGGGGTCCTAAGCACACCTGTTGGGAACATACCTGTCCTTCTGTGGGGACCTGGTTGAATGGTTTGACAACCAAGGATTTTGGCAAATTGTAACTCCAGGATAAGACCGACGTTCCCATGAACCTTGGGTAAAGATGGGAGAACTCCACTACCACCCCAGCACACACCCAAATACACACACACACACATCTACACTTACCTGAATGAGCCAGTAAGTGCATCCGAAGGCGGAGACTGTCAAGGAACCTTTTTCCACACAATTCACACCCATATGTCTTCATTGCACTGTGCAGTTTCCTGCGGGGAGGGGAAATGAAAAGAGGAGATAAAGTCTGGGTCCATAGCTTATGGGGCCTAAGTGGGGAGAGGGCATGGCCCTTCTTCAATTAGGGAGCCTTCCCCAAATTCTATCGATGCAGAGATTCTCACCAGCTCAGAAACACCCCTCCCCCACCCACCCCCAACAATTGCCTGTTGTGCTGCAAGAACCATCATTAAACAAGGGACGCAATTCTTACACAGGAGAGTAAACTCTTACTCGGAAGACTAAACTCTTACACGGAAGAGTAAATTCTTACATGGAATTCTCACACGGAAGGAGAAGCAATGACATTAATTTTACAGGAGTGGCTCGTATGTTTTGAATCGATTTGACATCTTGGTGAAGACCCTGAATACTGAAGCAAGGACATACACACACACACCTTATTTGTGATGGGTGTGTGTATTCAATGGGCGGAGTTACATCCTAGTCCCTGCTTTTCTCCACACGGCACTTCAGGTTGTCTTGCTCCATCACCAAATGTGAAAAAAAAAATATTCACGTTTCCAAAACAGGCTGGAAATGACTGGTGAAAAGAAACCACCATGCCTGTACACACGAAATGCGAACAGTGTGGTCGGAAGAGGCCCCAAAGCACTAAAAACGAGTGTGGGAGAGGTTGACTTGCCTACTTCCCACGTGGGTTGTGATCTTCCCAAGGCAGGAGCAGAAGCTCTCCTCTAAGAAGCCCTGATGGTCAAATGGAGACCCCTCAACCTCTTCTATAAGGAGGCCACCTGCTTTTGGGGAGCCTCTAATCCCACTGATTGGGCCCCCATAATATTGAGTACGCTCAACTCTTCACCAAGGATAGCAGAGTCAGCCAACCAAGAGCAGTTAACGGCAGCTTTATCAACCCCAATCATCACCATCCCCCTAAAGGTGGAGGGTTTGGGGCACAAGGGGGAGAAGCCACACAAACACCCACTTTTTGGTAGGCTATATGGAAGAGAGTCTCCAGCCTTCCTACTCTGAGGTCAGGTCTCTTCAACTGCGGCCTGTGCACTAGCCATGCCTTTAACTTGGACAAGGATTCAGGCAATGGAGGAAATGGCGAGCAAGATTTTTCAACCATTTTAAGAAAACTATCCATGTTCCCTCTTCTTAAAGCCACCTGGCTACATTCTCAACCTTTCTAAAGAAGGATCCCCCCCCACTCAAGATTTATATAGCTAATCCGGCAGCACAATCAGGTATGTGGCACTTCTGAATTTTGTCAAAAGCAAACATTTCAAGAGCAGTTTTGAGGTTCTTCTTCTAGTGGAACATTTGAGAAACGTTGAAGCAAACACAATTTTTTAAAAAAGGAACAACTTTACTCAAGACAAGTACCTACTTACGCAGACTCTTTGTTTGGCTGTAAATAAGGTGCTACTTTTGGCATATTTTAGATGTATTCTGAAATACACAATTCAGCTAGAAGCAGGGAGAGGTTGGTGAAAAGAGGGAAGTGAAGAAATTTCTATATCTGTTTTATTTATTTATTGTTTTGGCTTTCCAGCCTTGTTCGCAGTCCAGTTGTGGGCAAAGCAATGGTGGGTATTAGAGGGGTATCTATGTGTAGAAAGACCCAGCAGCTGCTTGTGGCATTTGCTGAAAAAACAATTCTTCAAATGCACAGTTTCAAGAAAGAGGGAAAAAACCCACTAATTATAACCTTAGAAATTACACACGGACAGTGCTGCTATTTGCCATCTAAATGGCCATTCAATTCATTTCTAGCTGAAAAGAAAAGAAGAAACAAAACTCACCGATATATTTTGTCTAGGACAGAAAAGGAAGAACACAAAACCTTTTAAAACTTTATTTATTAAAAGGAAGACGACGTGCAACCACCAAAGCCAACTTCGGGGGACTTAAATGCCAGCAATCCCCCCCACAAAAGAACCATTCTCTATACCCCGAAGCCCTGGATGAACAGTAGAAAAAGAGTAGAATAAACTGGTTTTATTTTTGTACTATGTAAGCAGGTATAAAATGGTTGATTCGGCTAGCTGGAATACTGAAGTACATCCAACCAACATAAAAACAAGAATCTCTTTTTGGACTGTTTCATAATGTTTCAGATGATGACATTTTTATCAGGCTTCCAATCCTGCACAAATATTTATGAAGACCATGTGCATTTCTGAGAAGAGCTCAAGATGACACAAGTCTGGGCCAGCTACAGTGGAAGAAGAAGCTTCTTTCAAACAAACAACACATGGAGCAAGGAGTCTGCCAAAAGCCACCACAAATCCAGATTTTCTGAAGAAGCTGGGAGAGCTGACTTGTTAGACGAGACGCTTCTGAATCCAGGAGCATTTTCTCACCAGCCTTGCATCCTGCCAGGACGCACTCAGAGCAACCTGGAAGCCCCGTAGAATTAAAATCAAAAGGAGACGATGATTTTCCAAGGAACCTGCGTGATTTCTCTCCATCTCATTATCCTTAAGATGCTCCTGACAAAAGTTGCATCAGAGTCGGGTGCAATTCTAAAGCTGGCTGGACCATCGGCAAAACTTTGCAAAGCTAAACATGAAGGAGAAAAGGAGAAAACGGCGGATGGTGGTGGTGGTGGAGCATCCATTGAGATCAGGCAGTTGAAATGAGCAAAGACTTCAAACAAGAATGCCAAGGGAAAAATTTAGTGTTTAACTTTAGCAACTTGAAGACTTGTGGACTTCAACTCCCAGAATTCCCCAGCCAGCCATGCTGGTTCTTCTTCCACTGGTTTAATGCAAGGGAATCTTAAAAAGGCTTACTAGCTGGATCAAGGATGGGGGGGGGGGGGGAGAGAATGAAACACTATAGCGAGAGAAACATGAATCGCTGAAAAATGTCACACCCTGGTTCATAGAACGCAGGAGGCTCTGGTGTGGTTTTTATGATCTGAGCCATTGTGGCATGCAACCTATGATTCAGGGCTTAGAACGTCCTGTGGGTTTATGCCTAAAATGTGGAGAAACACATTTTAGGACAATGTGAGAGTCCAGGCATTAAATACCATTTCATGAATCAATCACGCAGGTAGATCTGCGGTGGCCTAGAGGTAGAGGTCTTGCCAAACAAGCAGGAGAGTGTGAATTCAATCCTACTCTATTTCCCCCAAAATAAGACGTCCCCTGATAATAAGCCCAACTGGGCTTTTGAGCGCATGCGCTAAAATAGGCCTGCCCCTGAAAATAAGCCCTCCCCGAAAATATTTAAACGCAGAACTGGAAATCAAGTAAGACAGCAAGAGGAGCCCCATCTTGCTCCACATGCCCCCAAATAATAAGGCCTCTCTGAAAATAAGACCACGCGCTTATTTCGGGATTCAAAAAAATATAAGACCAAGTTCTTATTTTCAGGGAAACATGGTAGGTAGATGCAGATATAGGGTCTCCTGCTTGGGCAAGGGGTTGGACTAGATGACCTGCAAGGTCCCTTCCAACTCTGTTAATCCAACGTGATCATAGAGAACCAAATCCCATCGTTTTTGCAAACGGCCTCCAGTGCCTCTAAGCAAGGAATACAGAAAGTACAGCAAAATGCAATGTAACATCATATATTGTATATCATGTCTTCTATGACAGGGTTTCTCGATGTTGGCCCCTTTAAGATGAGTGGGCTTCAACCTACAGAATCCCCGGTTACGGAATTCTGGGAATTGAAGTCCACACATCTTAAAGGGACCAAGGGTTGACAAGCCCTGTTCTATGAGATAAGAGGTAGGGATCTTGTATTAATTTTAATAGATGGGTGGTGTCTCAGAGAAAATTAGATCGATCAGATGGATTTGTAATTGGCTTTCAACCGGCCTCCTTAATTCAAGCCATTGAGGTCAGGCACGGCCGTCTTCACGTGTCCTTCATCCTTTCCCATCCTTTCCCAGTCCATTTCTCCTGTGCGGGGCGATCTTCAACCACCCCTATTAATTCAATGGAGGCTTCCCTAGACTGGTGTCTTCAAGGCCAAGAGGGAAACTGAGGAGAAGAAACCCAACCCTTCCAATGGAGGACCGCTTGGAGGAAAGAGCCTGGATCATAACTTACGAAAACACAGATCTACTATGTGTAAGAATGTCAAGAAGCTTCTGTTGCAGTTTCCAATGAAGGAGAATTTCAAAGATACGCAAAAGTCTGCACACCATTCCAGAGCCAAATATTTTCTTCCAGGAGCTTAGCTTTCTAATTTTGCAAAGATGCTCCTGAGCCTATTAAAATGATGACAACCCAAAATGTCTCCTGCTCTACCTCCCCTGCTGCTCCCCCCCACGCACCCACCCTCCTCCAACAAAGTTTTCACCGAGTGTCAGAAATGACAAAGGGACAAATTAATCTCACTCTGGCCAACGGCTCACCTAG
The DNA here is from genome assembly GCF_028640845.1 of Ahaetulla prasina. Lineage (NCBI taxonomy): Eukaryota > Metazoa > Chordata > Lepidosauria > Squamata > Colubridae > Ahaetulla > Ahaetulla prasina. The sequence continues at coordinate 9,923,890 of NC_080547.1, read as the reverse complement.
AGATCTACACCAGCTTTGCTATTGGTTGCATAAGCAGGCCCCTTTGTTTTAAAGAAATAAATAAAGAACACGCCAGCCTTTCGGCAAGTAATTTATTTGAAATATCTCTATCAACAAATTTCTACAGGAACAAAAGTTTTCCATTTGGCACCTGCTTAGAGGATGATGTTATCGCGCCCCGTTTCATACCGTCTCCTTTCAGCGAGGTCTTAAAGCGCGTTATCTCTGGTTTCCGGATAGCAAAATATGATTGAAATGTTCTATTTATGCTCAGTGGATTAAGGCAATGTTGCAGAAAAAGAGGAGAAACCGCAGCAGATGTAAGCAAGGTATTATAGCCTCTTGTGCTGTTAAGATCAGAAAGGGAGAGATCAATAGACAAGCCAGCTATTTCTGCTAAAGTTGTGCTTTTAGGAAGAAAGGAGAATAAAATAAAACAATTCCATAGATATTGATTCTCAGTTATAATCTCCAAAAGGGCAGGGCACAGAAAAACGAACTGTACTTTAATAATTCAACATCCGACTGATCTAACTTCCAGATCTCGTGTGCATTTTTAAAAACTGAGTTCCGTGCAAGCAAATTAAACCCGCAGAGATGGTGCCCAGGGATTAGACTGACTTTTCTATCAGAAAAGACCATCGGGCTACACACAACCAACAAATTAACAATAATGCACCTCCGAAGGCATTGTGCTGGGATAATTTTGCCCGAGTGGCAGAAAATCACTGATTTACAGAGGCGTTTTGCAATATTCTTAAAGGGAAAAGAAATACTGGGTTTGTGCGCGAGCACACACATGTACGTGCAAAAAGTGTAATGCGTGGTGAGGAATTCTGGGTAAACAAGCAAAAAGTAAACCTGCCATGTTTTAAAAAAAATGTCTTTAAACACATTGATGGTGCAATCACACCTGGACCACAGCCTATGGACTGGGTGACTTCATTTTAAAGTGAAGCCCAGAAAGAGTTTATAAAGGTGAGGAGGAACTGGGCCTCTGGTGGCGCAACAGGCTAATGCAGCCTATTATTAACAGCAGCTGCTTGCAATTACTGCAGGTTCAAGCCCCACCAGGCCCAAGGTTGACTCAGCCTTCCATCCTTTATAAGCTAGGTAAAATGAGGACCCAGATTGTTGGGGGCAATAAAAAGTTGACTTTGTATATAATATACAAACGGATGAAAACTACTGCTTAACACAGTGTAAGCCGCCCTGAGTCTTCGGAGAAGGGCGGGATATAAATGCAAAAACAAAAACAAAAACTACCAAACAGAGTGGGCAAAAGAAGAAACACTGGGATCGTTGCTTGTGGATGCTAGCTTTAAAAAAGTGCAAAGAGGGTGCAAAAGAGATGATAATAATAATAATAGTAATATTAATAATAACAACAACAACAACAACAACAGTAACGGAGTTGGAAGGGACCTTGGAGGTCATCTAGTCCAACCCCCTGCTTAAGCAGGAGACCTGTAGTAGGGATTCAAACCGCCGAACTGCCGACCTTTCTGATTGACAAGCTCAGTGTCTTAGCCACTGAGCCACCTAGTCAGACTATTTTTTATTTATTATATTTATTTTTTATTTAGATTGGTGAGATAGTGTGGCAAACATTGGATAGAAAGGTCTGTGGAAGTTCTCGGTCATCCAGGTCTTGGTTGCCCCAAAGATGCTTTCGAAAAGACAACGGGAAGTTTCTGGATTTGTCGTGAAGATGTTTCACTTCTCATCCAAGCAGCTTCCTCGGGTCTAACTGACTGGTGAGGAATGGAAGGATTTCCACAGGGGTAACAACAGAGTGGCTGCAAATAGTATAAAACGAAGAGCCTCCCACTCTGCGACAAAGCTAGAAGGCTTCACCTGACCCATCCCAATAATAATGGCAAGACAAAGAGGTTCATTCTTGCAGCTATGTGGCCAACATGGTCTTCAAACCCTCGCCCCAAGCCTTTTGGGGGGGGGGCGAGGCACAGTGGTGAAATTCAATTTTTTTTACTACTGTGGGCGTGGCTTGGTGGGCATGGTGTGGCTTGGTGGGCGTGGCTTGGTGAGCGTGGCAGGAGAAGGATATTGCAAAATCCCCATTCCCCCCCATTCCAAGGGAAGGATACTGCAAAATCTCCATTCCCTCCCCACTCTTGGACCAGCCAGAGGTGGCATTTGCCGGTTCTCCGAACTACTCAAAATTTCCACTACCAGTTCTCCGGAACCTGTCACAACCTGCTGAATAGCACCCCTGCCGAGAAGGCACCATTCTCTTTGGTGAATTGTGGTGTTCTTGCATTTGTCTTTGTCACAGTGGGAGTACGAATTCTGGGTGTCTGGTGACTTTGGATGTTTGATCCTTTCTCTAGAGTCTGCAACCTCATAGAGTCGGGAACAATCAGATGAGTGGCATTATAAATCTAATAAAGAAATAAAAACTCCCTGGGTTCCTCACTTCCATGCAGTCCCAAACAAAAATCAAGGGGCTAAGGACCTTCAAGGGGGCTGTTTGGGGGGCAGCCCAGGAGGCTGTGAGGGCAAAAATGAGAGAATGCTTCATTTAGTTACTGACTTGGCTTCTTTGCTGCTCCGATTATATATATAATATATGGCCCAGATTAAAGCATCAATTAATGAAACACACAAGAGCTAAGAAACGGTCCAACAACGTGCAACTTTCTCCTCTAGGAAGGCAGATTCAACGCCTGAAAAAGCTGAGAATACTTTATGAAACCTTTTAAGAATTGGGATTTTGAATTCCGAGGAATACTTTGCAATAATAACGCTGAAAAATGTTGCTGCAGAACAGCCACTAAGAACAGCTAAGAAGAAACGAAGACAAGCTTTCGAGTATTTGGGGTACGTGATGGAGAAAACGGGATCTCCTTGACCCAGGAAGGACAGGAACCAGAACCAGGAAATGTTGGCAGAGGAGGAGGAAAGTGAAAGGACGAAGGCAGAGCATCCTGGTTATTAGCCAAAGAATAACCGCGGTCTTTGCCAGGGTCCTTAAGCACCAAGACTTCATTAGCTTCTCTCCACTGGCCAGAGCTGATGCCAATTAGCCTGGAGGGTTGAGCTGGGCAGGCCGATGAAGCATCGGAGCTGCTATCAGAAAGAACAGCAGAGTGTAAACTGAAGAAACTCATTTGCTGGGTGATTTTCTTTCTTTTCATATAGATGAGTTATCTGTCTATCTCTGTCATCTGTCTGTCTCTCTCTCTCTCATTGTCTGTCTGTATCTCTGTATCTCTATCTCTGTCTGTCTGTCTGTCTGTCTACCATCTCTCTCTCATCTATCCATCCATCCATCCATCCATCCATCCATCCATCCATCCATCCATCCATCCCTCCCTCTCTCTCTCTCTCTCTCTCTCTCTCTCTCTCTCTCATTTATACGGCTGCCCATCTTACAAGAGCAAAGAGATTCTGCTTCATTTGATTTTTATTTTCAAACCCAGAGGAAGCTTCTTTCTCTGTTTCTTTTCGGAGAGAATTCTTGATCCAGGAGACCAAACAACGAAGTCTCCTTTCTCCAGCAAAAGGGTTAAAGTCCACCTTGTATGGGCTCTGAATCAGACAACTTAACTACTTAACAGCCATTTAAAATCGATCTGAGTGCTAAGGAAGGAGGGACAAGAGTCAAGGCTTTCGGCCCAGGCTAGTCTTGCCAATATCGTGCAGGCAAAAGCAGAGGACCCAGCATCCTTCGTCACCCAGGCCAACCTCCGTTGGAGAAGCAGACAGGCAATCACTTGTGTCAGAGAGTTTACTGCATCAAACAACCAAGTCTCCTTTCTCATCACAAATTAAGAAAAGAGGACCCAACGGCCCATAACTGGCCAAGAGTTAATCCGGAGCATTTCTAACTTCAGGGCAAGCGGAGGGTCCTTGGGCCACCGAGATACATTTAACAAATAGACAATCCACCTCAAGTTCCTGCCCTATTAGAGACCTTTTTGGAAATTTGTCTGTTTGATTCCTGGGCCCCCGAACTGGATTCTGGATCTTTCAGAACCAATCGCTGGATATTTTTTCCTGCTGTTGGTTGCCAACTCATCTCTTCCCTGAAGAAACTAGGAAGATGGAGGGCAGAGCTTTTGAAAGATCCTGGTTCCCAGGATGGCCTTCCTCTCTCTTCCAACAGGAAGCAGGGCTGGGACAGCCCAAGGGGGGGTTCTTTGAAACTTAGGGTGGTGGGGGGACGCTGGAGAGGTGGCTTAGAACAGGCTGGGCTGGGGGGTGGACAATTGCTGTACCTTGGCTTCTGAACAGGCCACGGGAAAAGAACAAGCCATCAAAAGCTGGACTGGCTAGGAGGCCTCTCGCAAGCTGTAGGTAATTAAAAAGGCCTGTAAAATCTCCTGCAAAAAGCACTTCAAAGAGACACTCATTCCCACACTGACCGGTCAGGACCGTGTGGTGTAAAAATTATGAGTTTTCCCAACGGGGTGCTTGGTGTGAAAGGGAAGGGAGATTGGTGGCAAGCGATTTCGGCCCATTCGGGAGAGTTTCAAGTTTGTGTGTGTACAATGGGCGTGCACAGGCATTTGTCAAAGCAGACTGAATCCACCCGTACACAGGAACAGTAGTGGGGGAGGAGGAGAAGGAGGAGGAGGAGGAGGAGAAGGGGCCTTGCATAGCCACCCCACAGCTCCTGGGAGGAGGCTCTGTTCCCACAAAGTGAGAGGAACTGCCATTCCTTCCTCTTCCTAGCAGGGCAGGGAGGAAACCATTGGTCTAGCATCCTATCAAGGTAACCACCACCTGGTGTGGATCAGGACAAAAAATAATTCTGCCTGGTTCCATTCTTGCTTTCCATAGCGTTCAATTAAATCCACTGAAAAGGGTCCATGATCTCCAGTTCTGCAAAGAGACCTGGTTACATCTGCACCTGAGAACCCCAGTACCAAGAGCTCTTGAGGGACCGACCTTCTGGAGATGGAAGAGCACAGTTCCCCCCACCATAGATGGTAGAGGATTCCCAGGGAAAGTAGTCAAACCTACTTCCAGTCTACTCCACCAAGTAATCTGAAAGAGGAGTTTGGAAAGTTGTCTGAAGAAGAAAGAAGAGTTGAGAATGTGGATTTGATGAACCCATCTATAAGCTGCAATCTAAACTACCCTTAAGCCAGGGGTGTTATTCAGCAGGTTCTGACAGGTTCTGGAGAACCGGTAGCGGAAGTTTTAAGTAGTTTGGAGAACCGGCAAATACCACCTCTCGCTGGCCCCAGAGTGGGGTGGGAATGGAGATTTTGCAATATCCTTCCCCTGCCACGTCCAGTAAGCCACATCCACAGAACCGGTAGTAAAAAAAATTGAATTCTAATGCACGCATGAGAAGAGCTGCCAGAAAGCAAGAGCAGCTCAAGCAAAGAGGACGACTTGGGAGTAGGGCCAAGAGATGATTGGCCCCTCCCATAAGGCTTAAAAGACCAGCAACGGCGTTTGGGCTTTGCCGGAAAACAACGTTGATAGCTTCGTCTTGTATTTATTTTGTATCGGTGTCTTCTGAACTTTTGCCAAGAAAGGCCTTTGGCAGTTTGCCTAATTGGACCAAGGTTGGTGATAGGACTGAGGAATTTGTGTTGGGAGGAATTTGCTTTAATATAGTTGAACTACGCTGAAAATGAAGTAATTCTCAGCTGTTTGAATAAAGTTTGTTTGTTTTTACACTGACTGAGTTTCCTACCACCTTCTTGGGACTGGGTCACAACAACAGGGTTTAGCGGAAAGGTCTTCACTCTCCAACGGGCAGGTCAGACAGGAAATGCACTTCCTTTCTCTAGGTGAGGAACTTCTACAAGTCCTGCTTCCTGTTTGAGAATCCCAACTCATAAAAGCTCACAAAAGTTTGACACTAGTTTATAATTTCCCCTCAAGGAGGGTTTTTATCTCTCTGGCTGTGGGTCGTTTATTGGAAGATAAATAGCTGGATCAAGATTTCCTGAGGCTCAAATAAACCCCTCCAGTATTTCCAGGGCTTCGATTAGCTGTGACTTGCTTCCTCTTCTCCAGTAATTTGGAGCCATCTATTCAAGGCAGAGCTAAATCTGAATGCAAACAACAGAAATTAATTTTCTACCAGAAGTAGGTCAAGCCTGTATTACTGGACTGTGCAGAGATAAAAAAAAAAAATCTGATGTAAGCTTTTCAGAACCTACAGTATTTTGGGGAAACTGTGGAAGTTGCATCTCCTACAAGCGTAAAGCAGGGACGTTCGTCCTTGGCAACTTTTACGGCTTATGGACTTCTAGCCATTCTAGCTGGGGAATTCTGGGAGTCGAAGTCCACAAAGTTTTAAAGTTGTCAAGGTTAGACACCCCTGGTCTTTGTTCTGGTCCAAGACTGTAATAATAAATTGTATTGTATTGTATTGTACCCAGTGATGGGATTCAGATAATTTAACAACCGGTTCTCTGCCCTAATGATTTCTTCCAACAACCAGTTCACCAAAGTGCCCAGAAAGTTAACAACCGGTTCTCCCGAAGTGGTGCAAACCAGCTGAATCCCACCACTGATTGCCAACCCTGAAATGGCCAATTATGCTAGTAATAATATGTAGCCATTCTTTTTGCTCCTCAGGCTAACAAAGGAAGAAAACCTGCAAACCTGACATTCAGAAAATGAGGGTGAATGTTATTCCACAGCACCCAAAAGTGACTGTTGGAGTCTCTCGGTGCAAGAAATGGTGCATCCAACCTCCTTGCCTGCTTTAATGGGGTCCCCTTTTACCCCCCCCCCCTTTTCCTTGCTTAAGGAGGAAAAAAAGGGGAGATGCAGAATGCAACTCCAGGCTACATGAAAGCAAAGGTTAATCACTTTGCACCCGGATCTTCTCCCTTCTCCAGGTTTGAGGAAATCTCCACCTACCCACCTGCTAGACAAATTTTAAGGTAGACGTGCCCGATCCCCCACCCCCCCACTCCTCAAACAGACTGAGCACAATGGTTAGAAAATTTGACAGAAAACCCTTCCCAGCCATTTATTGCCTTAATACGCACCTTTGTCCAACAGGCAGTTTTGACAAGAGCAATAAATTCCAAATTTATGTCAACAGAGCATATGTTGAACACCTCATTTCTGAGCTAAAACGGCAGGCCGCCCCATAAATCACAGCTCTGTTTGAAATGAAAGTAGATTACGCAGCCGGGTTATTGAGCAGTTAGAGCTACAGTCATATAAATCAGAACTTTTAACTCTGGGCGATCCGTCATGCAATTAACTAAAGGGTGCTTTGTCATTTCAAGGGTCCCTCACAGCCTTGGCAAATTGCACGGTTCAACGGGCAGAGAAATTTGGGGACAGGGTAGAGAGAGGGGAGGGGAAGGGAGGGGGGGAAGTTTATTTGTCAGATGGAAGATTTGGGGCTCGGGGAAACTTGCTACGGCCCTGTTGGATCGGCTCAGCAGCCAATCCTTTCCAACGTCGGCCATGAAAGAGAGAAGGAAGAGAGGTTGGACTGGCTCACCAGGTTTCTGTCTAACCATCGCTAAATACCTCAACTACAGAAGAAACTCTAACAGATTAGGAAGTAATTTAGCGCAGCTATTTTCAGTGCAAAGCTGGGGCCTTGGAAAATACAAACACAGTCCATCAAGGCTTGGCTTACGTGTCAGGAAGAAACTTCTTTTTTCTCTCAAAGAACCAGGGCCTTCTTCAGAATAGAACAGAACAGAACAGAACAGAACAGAACAGAACAGAACAGAACAGAATAGAATAGAATAGAATAGAATAGAATAGAATTCTTTATTGGCCAAGTGTGATTGGACACACAAGGAATTTGTCTTGGTGCAAATGCTCTCAGTGTACATAAAAGAAAAGATACCTTCATCAAAAATTCTAAGGTACAGCACTTAATGATAGTCATGGGGTACAAATAAGCATTCAGGAAACAATATCAACATAAATTGTAAGGATACAAGCAACAAAGTTACAGTCATAAGTGGAAGGAAATGGGTGGTGGGTGCTGTGAATTCTTGGAGAAAATGCTGAGCTAGATGAACACAGAAACCATCTTCCCCCATGTCCTCCAGATTTGTTGAGATGGCAACTCCAAAATTTCCACCTGGCTGGGGAAGCCTTGAATAGTTGGACAATTTCCTGATTTCAGACTTCAGAATGTTATACTGAAAAAGAAACCATGTGAAGGAATCTTGAGTTGGCCAACACCTACGATGAGACAAGAGACCACTCCAGAGAGTATCTTATTCATAAGTTACCTCTAATCATCTCTATCAAGAAGAATGGACATATCTATATTTTACCAACCTGCAGTCTATATCTAAAGAGTTCACCCTGCACGTAGTAATGTCTGTGGAACCTCACTTGCAAGTCATCTTAGAACCCTCCAAGTGTTTGGATCATACTACAATGGCCAATAGAAGGACAAAATGCTTCCAGAGTTACCAAATGGTCTATAGTTCCTCATAAATTTCCTTAATATACTTTGCTACCTTGGCAAATAACAGAAAGAGCTTCTTAGATGATAGTCCTGGCAGAACTGTTTGAAGAACCACATAAACCAGGTGGGGATTTGAGCACCCAACACAATGGAGAATGTCAACAGCAACAGAGTGTAGGGAAGAGATGCCAAAGGTATTTGGGTAAATCAGGTTTCCTCACATCTTGCCTTTGAGATGGATAGGACCGAAAGATGGAATCCTTCCATGATGGCCAAAGGTTAGGGCCTTAGTAGCCGAGCACATCTAGAGGGGCTGTGATTGGAGGGGGCTAATGAGCAAATTTCCAAAGGGCCAGATCTGGAAGGTGACTAACACACAGCCTCACTATAAAAAGATTCAGTCACACCATGTATTTCCTTCCCCATAAAATATTCATGGGGGCACGCGAGAACTGAAAAGCTGAAACCTGGAGCCTTTTCCAACTTTGCACGGCAGTAATAACAGAGTTTTATAGGAAACCTTCTCATTTTATTTATATCGGGTTATAAATATGCTGCACCGTCAGAGACAAAACCGCAGGCCTAGACGGGCCCCTTCAGGGCTCTGCGGGGACACAAAACCAACAATGGAAAGGAAGGCGGGTTACGCAATCTGACATTGGGCGCACATTTTAAGATGAATAAATCAATACTACGACGTTCAAAAGAAGGGGAGAAAAATTAACGCCCTGTATTGTTTTTAAAGCACACCCACTTGTAAACAAGATTTCCACTGCTGCTTTATTGGGGGGGGCGGGGGGAAGAGGGGGTTGTGCAATGCAATAGTACACAAACAGCCAAATGTTAGCATAACCTCACCTATGGTAACAAGAGTTAAATCAGTGGTCAATTTAGACTTTGGACTTAAGTGTATGCTTAAGAATATCTGGTTTTGTTTTGGGCAGGGAGGCACTGACAAAAATTCTCCATCAGGCAGGAATTACAGCCCCCTTTCTCCTTTTGTTCCCCCCCCTCAAAACTGTTTAAGGAGGGTTTGGGAGAAATGGCTACAAACTCAGGAATATAATGCACATTATATTATAGGATTGAGTCCACTTTCTGTACGGATATGATGGGTGCAGCGGTGGGTTTCCAATATACTTACCACCAATTTGCTGTGAGTGTGTGCTTCACGTGCCCCTTTCACACATGGGCTTTGCTCGCTTGCGCGCCTTCCGCACCCGGCCTTGAAAACATCCCTAAATAGGTCGGCATAGAGCCAGAGCGGGTAGGCGGGTGGCTTGGCCCACCGGTAGTGATCTCCGCTACCAGTTTTTATTTATTTTTATTTATTTATTTTGTCACACAGTATATATAAGCATAAGCATGAAATAACTATGCAATATATAAGCATATATAAAGCATAAGTATGTAATAACTATATTAATTGGATATAATCAAAGGGAACATTAGGACAGGAACGGTAGGCACGCTGGTGCTCTTATGCACGCCCCTTACAGACCTCTTAGGAATGGGATGAGGTCAGTGGTAGACAGTTTTTGGTTGAAGCTTTGGGGAATTTGGGAAGAGACGACAGAGTCAGGTAGTGTATTCCAAGTATTAAAAACCCTGTTACTGAAGTCATATTTTCTGCAATCAAGATTGGAGCGGTTAACATTAAGCTTAAATCTATTATGTGCTCGTGTATTGTTGCCTGTATTGTTACCCGAACCGGTACGAAATGGCTAAATACCAGCTCTGGACAGGTGGCCTTCCTGCTGTAAACCAAGTGCCTAAACAGGAAGCTACAATCAGGAGGAGAAAAAAAACAACCCTCTGCCATCATTTGTTATGGAGAAGGAAATGTTCCTTCTGATCATCGTAGGCGCCATTCATGGCTTTTCACAGCCTACAGAAGCTGGGCATGGAAATGACAGCTCCTGGCTCAGAGAAGAGCAAAAAACTCTAACTGAAGCAAAAATATCCAACAGCTGAACGCATTCCAGAACTGAAGAGCGCAACAAGCCAACAAGCCTTCCCAGTGGCAGGCTGAGTAACCTCTCCTCTTTGGAGGTGCAGCAGCCTGCTGAGGATCAGCCAAGCTACTCATTACACTTCCTTCTCCATCGCGCGTCTCGTTTTTTTTTCCTTTGGTCCCCAGCTGCAGACCAAGGATGTCAAATTTGGGGACAGGGGAACGCTTAAAATATTTACTCCCCTGTTTTTCCGATTACTGCCTCCCCCCACGCCCCAAGCCTGGCTTGTCAGCTTTCTTCTGAACACAACTCACCCCACGTAAAAGTATACAGCCTGAAATTACATGGGTTACATCACACGGAGGTTAGGTATCAGGGCATGCTCCAGTATTAAATCTTGAGTCTTGTGGGGAACAGGATCCTGTCTCTTTAAGCATGCAGCTTGACATTCTTGTAGACAATGCAGCTTAATGACAGTGAGGATTGATTGGATCTGGAGAGATCTTGTCCTGACAATCAGGATGCTAACAATGCAGCTAGATTATTCAAATCAACATATTGACTGCAAATCAGCGACGTCTTTGAAATAAATGGTTTGTATGCTTCAACTGGTGAAGCTGGTTAGCAAGCAGCTGGGCCCAGGTTGCTAACTCTTCCAGGCTGTGATATCAAACTATTCCATCATTCGTTGTTTATTTTAAATTATGCTGGCACCCAATTAGCTCTTCAGCTGTTTTTAAAGCACGGTTCAGCTAACTATCTTTGGGTATTACGGGTTAGGGAAAGTTGGCCTAAACAAGACATTTATCCATGGCTCTATTTGAACCGTGGAGTCCTTGGCGGGGTCTCTGAGCTTGGTTATTTGCTTGCAGATATTTTATTGCCCAATAAAGGCCTAGGTAACATTATCAGTGTTACTGAGTGTGGGGTTTGCTCCCTGCTTATATGCAGTAGCTGTTCCCTTTCACTTTTGGTGGGGATGTATGTTCTCTTTGGCATCCATGAACACTAACTGGTAGTCACAAGGCACAATGAAAACTTCTTAATTGCACAACACATGTACAACACATGTATCTTTAGGTTTATTATAGACACACTGAAATAAAAAGAAAAACTAAGAAGGAAACAAGATCAAAACACACCCTGCAAATCAAAGCACACAACCCTGCAACAACTAACACCCAGATAAGCATTGGTATCTTCCGAACAACCCATCAAGCAGAAACCAGGACCATACTCCAAGAACGAGCAAGGAGAAAGCCTCAGCCCCAGCAACATTGGCAGGACAAAGTTACAGTACATAAAGTAACTGCAAACCTCACACTCAGTAGCACTGATGATGCTCCCTAGTTAGGTAATGAAAGGTCTTTAGGAACATAACAAGCTTAGGCAACACTGTGGAGTTCACAATTGAACCCTGAGCTGCATATGTTTTCTTCTATTGGGATCTGTTTGAATTTTTCTATTTTTTTCCTCATAACCAATCAGCCACTAAACTAACCCCGCCTGTCCCTAAAACAGGAAGAAGAAAAATCTGGTCTAACTTCTGCTTTGCCTCTGAATCCATAATGGTGTTGGAATAGGGCCCTCCACAGAGGGGGCTGGCTGGGATACGGCTGCCCACTCTTCCCCACTTGTGTCATTCCGTGCAGCAGTAAATCAATATGAAAATCAATTCATCCACTGATATATTTTATCAAGATACATGAGACAATGCCACATTTCATTTACAGTGCAGATGCTTCAAAAAGCCAAGGTCATCAAGGCAGAAAAACCGGCCGCCAACGAGCAAAAATTCCACCGCTCCAGATTGCCTGCAAATGAAAAGAGCAAATGGGATGGGTAGAAGCGATTCAGAGGGGGCAATTACAAAGCCACGGGGAAGGCTGGGCTCCTCGGGCGACCTCTTGCAAAGGATTGCATCCATGTGGGGAAGAGAGCATGGCACAGCAGCATGAATGATCTGATTTGAGCCGGTTGACAGGCGTCATGGTCTGTCACTCAGCGAAGACACGTTCAAGAATAATTCCCCTCTGCTCTCAAGTTATTTTCTTTCTCAATAACCTCAATAAAAATAAGAACCCAAGAGGCTTTCTGGTAACCTCTCTTGTGGGACCAGAAAACCACAAGGACTCAGAGAGCGATGTTAACTCAGTGGGAACTCTGGGTTTTTGTTGGGTTTTTTTGTTTTACTTCTCTTTATTGGAAACAGACATGAGAGATGCCGGCCTTCCCTCTTCACGGTTTTATTTTCAGGGCTTCAACCTCAAGATTTCTAGACGAGGTCCCAAGGTAGCTCACAAATAAATCCGTGTCCACACAACCATGTTTAGCACTTCTGCAAACACAGAGAGAGACAGATCTTCAGCCAAGGTTCCAGGTAAGGACATGAAGAATCTAAAGCAGCAGAAAGTTAGTAGAAGCTCAAAGGATCAGGATATCCTTAGCCCAGGTCAACATACTCCTGACAGGGCCAAATGAATTGTCCTGTGAAAAGTCCCTCAACTTAAACCCCTAAAAAGGTAAGGCTGCCTTTGTTTGAGGAGCTTTCTGGTTGAACTGCAGATATCTCAAAAGTGTTGTGGTCCGTCAGCAGCCTGCGGAGCTGGCAGCGGAGTTGGAGAGTGATGTTGGCTGAGAAGGCTGAGGAAGAACGTGGGCCAGTCCTGGAGGCTGCGGAAGGCCCGGATGAGGTATGAAGTATTTGGAACCTCTGGAGCCCCAAACTCACACCTTACACTTTGGGAGCAAATGAGGAAGCAGCCAAACATCAACATACATGCCACCCCTAACATACAAGGGGGAAGAGGTCTCCTTTTGAACCAGCCACAATTTCTGAAGCCTTTTTAGAGACAAGCCTCACCAAGAATAAATCGTCACTGCAATGCATCTTAATTTTTACTGGCTGTGATTAAGACAACGAACGCATCTGGGAAACCATAGCAATTTTGCTAGGGCAGCCCAAGATACGCCAACAATCCCTTGATGGTGGGCTTACCAAAGGAGAAATGAAGTCCAAACTACTTGGAAGGCTCAAAACCAGCACTGATGAAGTTACGTGGTTTGGGGTAATGAAAAATCTACAAGAAAACCACCAAGTTCGGAGACCACCAAGGACCCCCCGCCATTTCGATCCCGAGCTGCAAATATTCTCTTTTATAGGCCCAAAACTGCTTGATGCAACTTTAATTCCGGCTTTGGAGCTTGAAGCCCCTTTGCCAAAGTGCAAGGCCACCAGTGAAGAAGGGAGGGAGGCTGACCCTGCAGGGCACTGGAGCTCCAAGTAGGGAAGGAACCCACGCTTGATTTTGTAGAGGACGAAAATCATCCCCCTTCATGTCAAGTCTTCTAGAAGCAAGGGTGGAGTCTTTAAACAGCCTCACTGATGTCCTTTTAGGCTTGGATGCTCTGGAGCAAGTCAGCTGACCAAGGCTGGGTGAGCAGAAAGAAGACCAGCCAAAAGTTGGAGGAGGAGGAGGAGGAGGAGGAGGAGGAGGAGGAGGAGGAGGAGGAGGAGGAGTCGGAGGAGTCGGAGGAGTCAACTGTGGGGTCCTTGGTGCTCTCTGAGCTTAGTAGTTTTCTTGCAGACATTTCATGACTCAACTAGGTAACATCATCAGTGCTAGAAGGGAGGGAGGTTGCAGGGAGGAGGAGGAGGAGGAGGAGGAGGAGGAGGAGGAGGAGGAGGAGGAGGAGGAGGAGGAGGAGGAGGAGGAGGAGTTCTTAAGAGCCTTAACCCCGATCCAGCCATCCCCATAAGAATGTCTTTGTTTGTATATCAACAGCAGTGCAGAAAAGTTGCGGATTCCCTTCTCAAAAGTGATTATTTACTATGAAAATGGTGACATCAGCTATCGGACATCTCAAACGGTTCACCAACAATGCCATAGATCAAATATCATTTGTTAACTGCCCCAATCTAATTTGCTTTCTTGCTTCTAAACATAAATGATTAAAATAGTTTCAGAAAATGTGGGTGGGTGGGAGGTGGACAAATTCCAGACCATTATAAGAGGTTGGGGTAGCATCGTAGAAATCATCTTCCAATTAACCCCCAAAGTCAAACAGATTAATTATTAATAGTACGAGTTCAGCAGGTCAACAAGCCATAATTTTGGAACTGCAGTGATGATACCATCGTCTGCATGGTAATTTTGGTGAGGTATTTGTTCCAGGGGCCTTTCAGCATGAATAAAAGACGCCATTTGTGCTTTCAAGCAAAGACAGGTAATGGATAGATAACAGAGTTGGAAGGGACCTTGTAGGTCATCTAGTCCAACCCCCCGCCCAAGCTGGAGACCCTACACCATTTCTGACAGATGGCAGCCCAGTCTCTTCTTCAAAGCCTCCAAGTGATGAAGCTCCCACAACTTCCGAAGGCAACTTCTGTTCCACTGGTTGATTGTCCTCACGGTCAGAAAATTCCTCCTTATTTCTAGGTTGAATCTCTCCTTGATCAGTTTCCATCCATCATTCCTTGTCCGGTCTAAAAGAAATATTACTCACTGCTTCCTTCACAGATGGTGTAGAACAGTCTTTCTCAACCATGGCAACTTGAAGATGGCTGGATTTCAACTCCCAGAATTCCCAAGCCAACATGGGATTCAGAGTTGCTTAATCAGTTGTGCATTTGATCGGATGCTCCAGAACTGTGATTAACATGTCCCAGTATTTGTAAGTGGGTAACATTCTCATCTGTGTCACAATAGCTGGGAAATACACATCCCTGCTTGTCTTAGATGTGGCTGTCTACCTTTCTCCCTCCTTATGGAGTGAAAGTACCAGCAGCTTCCACTGTAGCTAGAAGCTGTATGGACCACTGAGGTCACCCAACGTTATCTCAGATGTCTGATGGTTCCTAGAGAGCTTCCTCTGATCGCCTCTCCTCAATGCTAATAATGATCATGGTCAAGACAATCCAGGTTCCTTCTCTGTCAGTTTTAAGCCTACATGAGTTTCAGTGCTCCTGTGAACTTGTTTCGTAATCTCCTTGAACCTTTAGCCAGGTCAACCTTGGGCTGGGCCGACTGAGAATGACCTGGATCTTATAATCCATAACATTTGGGAGGGACTAAGTTAGAGAAGATTAACTTACAAAACTATCTGATGGCCTCCAGGCACTTTGGATGGTATCTCCCACCATTCGCTCTGATGGATGGAGCCAAGAAGAATCGAACTCCCAACCTCGGGGAGCTGTTGGACTGCCCAGGTGGGCCAACCTCCGCAACTCAACAGGAGCTCATCTCCGATCAAGAGAGATTGGTTTATTTAGTTGCAGGAAAGCAATCAAATATGCAATAGATGCTAATTTTGTGTGCACACCTGAGGTCTTCTGATAACGTCAGTAAGGTCTCCACACTGCCTGTGGATTAAAATTTCATAGAGCCATGATTTCATCAGTTGCTAAACTACAAAGGATTAATTAACAGCCAGGGAAGAGCTCCTGGGTTGGAAGAACAGTATTATACCGAAATATCTCTATCTTTGCTCTCCAGATGTCACTCCACGCAGGAGGGGAGGGAGGGGGCTTTGATGAGAACACACGCTCCCTAGTACCATGGAAAGGTTCAAACTACGTATTGTTTCTGAGGCCAGGTTTCAAGCGGAAGAACCAGATTCTTCTTAGGTTGAGGGAAGCTGGCTCAAAAGGTAAACCAATGGGGCCTTTCCCCTTCCATAGGAGGGAGGGAGGAAGGAAGGAATTATCTATTTATTTTTAATCACATCTTGATTCATTTTAATGTATGCTGATTAGTGTACATTGAAAGCGACAATAAAGTTATTCTGTTCTATCCCATCCCATCCCATCCCATCCCATCCCATCCCATCCCAACCCATCCCATCCCATCTTATTTTCTATTCTATTCTATTCTATTCTATTCTATTCTATTCTATTCTATTCTATTCTATTCTATTCCACATTTTCTATTCTATTCTATTCTATTCTATTCTATTCTATTCTATTCTATTCTATTCTATTCTATTCTATTCCACATTTTCTATTCTATTCTATTCTATTGTATTCTATTCTGTTCTGTTCTGTTCTGTTCTGTTCCATTCCGTTCCGTTCTGTTCCATTCCTTCTATTCTCTAACACTCCTTCCTCCTCCTATTTTCTTCACAACAACAACCCTGTGAGGTAGGCTAGGGAGAGAGAGAGAGAGAGAGGGAGGGAGAGAGAGAGAGAATGACTGGCTCAAAGTCATCCAGCTGCCTTTTGTGCCTAAGGCACCACTAGAACTCTAGTTTCCAGCCTTGTGTTTTCCCCCAAACTGGCTCTCATTTATTTTGAACGGCTTAAAACTGCCCTCCGCACACCTCTTGCCACCTGTGAGAGTTGGAGCCAGCATAGATGGGGCAGGGACAGGTCTTGTTGTATGAACGATATCTCAACTTCCGTTAAGTCATTTCCTCAGTGGGTTATGGGAATGCTGGATTAGCGCAAAGCCTCTGATTTGGATGGAATCCAGCCTCGGACCGTGTTCTTCAATAGTTCCTCCTCAAATCGAGAACCCCCAACGATGAGTCCTGAGCCTGGCACAGTGTCCAGAATGGCTTAAATTGCATCCCACCCTGAAGAGAGGTTGGTCTAGACCAGGGCTCTCCAACCTTGGCAACTTTAAGACTTGTGGACTTCAACTCCCAGAACTCCTCAGCCAGCGAAGACTTGAAGTCCACAAGTCTTAAAAGCTGCCGAGGTTGGAGAGCCCTGGTCTAGATGGCATCAGAGGCCAGGCCCAATGGGACGATCTTAGCTTGCAGGGACAAAATCGGTTTTAAAACTGCCCTCCGCACACCTCTTGCCACCTGTGAGAGTTGGAGCCAGCATAGGTGGGGCAGGAACAGGTCTTGTTGTACGAACGATATCTCAACTTCCGTTAAGTCATTTCCTCAGTGGGTTGTGGGAATGCTGGATTAGCGCAAAGCCTCTGATTTGGATGGAGACCGGGAAACCAGCCTCGGACCGTGTTCTTCAATAGTTCCTCCTCAAATCAAGAACCCCCAATGATGAGTCCTGAGCCTGGCACAGTGTCCAGAATGGCTTAAATTGCATCCCACCCTGAAGAGAGGTTGGTCTAGACCAGGGCTCTCCAACCTTGGCAACTTTAAGACTTGTGGACTTCAACTCCCAGAACTCCTCAGCCAGCGAAGACTTGAAGTCCACAAGTCTTAAAAGCTGCCGAGGTTGGAGAGCCCTGGTCTAGATGGCATCAGAGGCCAGGCCCAATGGGATGATCTTAGCTTGCAGGGACAAAATCGGTTTTAAAAACCCCAGGGAGTATCTTGGCAGCTATTTTAAGCCCTGTGATCTTCTTCACATTCTCCAGCAGCAGAGAAAGGAGACAGGAGGTCCATCTCTGCTCCCTGGAAAACTAAATCCCTGCACCAGATTTAAATCCCAAAGCATCCAGGGCTGATGGTCCTCCTCGCCTTCCTGGAGAAGCCAGGCATGGCTGAAGGTTGTCTAGCACAAGTGACAGTAGTGAGGCAGAGGAACAGGGGAGCCTGTTCCTATTGCAGGCATGAGAAGAGCTGCCAGAAGGCAAAAGCAACTAAAGCAAAGAGGACAACTTGGGAGTAGGGCCAACAGATGATTGGCCCCTCCCATAAGGCTTAAAAGACCAGCAACGGCGTTTGGGCTTTTTGTCGGAAAACAACGTTGATAGATTTGCTCTTTGTCTTGCTGCATTTATTTCTTGTCAGCATCTTCTGGTTCTGAACTTTTGCCAAAAAAAGCCTTTGGCAGTTTGCCTAATTAGACCAAGGTTGGTGATAAGACTGAAGAATTGAGTTATGAAGAATTTGTTTTGATTTAGTTTGGACTACGCTGAGAAGGAGTTAATTCTCAGCCGTTCTAATAAAGTCTGTTTGTTTTTGAACTGAGTGCGTTTACTACTCCCTACTTGGGCCTGGGTCACAACAAAAAGAATCGCTGGTCAGGTTGGTTGAAAAGAGGTTATCCCCTAAGTATTTGGAGCCCATGGAGCCCCAAACTCACACCTTACACTTTGGGAGCAAATGAGGAAGCAGCCAAACATCAACATACATGCCATCCCTAACATACAAGGGGGAAGAGGTCTCCTTTTGAGCCAGCCAGAATTTCTGGCCAAGCGAGAGACTCACTTCCCCCCCCCCTCCTCTTCTCGTCCCAGGGAAGATAAATGAACCAGCTGTCAACCAAAGACAGGCCAAGCAGTTGTGTTTCTGTAAAGGGGCAGTGGAAGTGTCTTTGATTAATGAAACTTTAACACTTAGTTGTTCCAAAGCCCCTTTTTCAGACAGGAATCACGGAAGAGAGATTCTTCCCCAGCAAGCAAGCAAGGAAGAAGAAGATGGGTCGAGATTCCCTAGGATTCTAGGTGAAGAGAAGGGCCTTGACAAGAGAGACGAGGAAGAGGAAGGTAGAAGACGCTTCCTTACACCAACTCGAAGGAACCCTTCCCGGCATCCACTGTCCTTGCCTGGAGGAGGAATGGCCATTTCAGGGTAAAAGCCTCTCTGGTCCAGGGCTTGGCAAGCACTGCCCTGAAACCTTAATGGGGCATCCGGGGTGAGGCTTGCAGGAAACCAACCAGCCATAGGGGTCAACACAATGGCCACAGCAAGAAAGCAGCAGGAAAGTTGTCTTAATTCGGGGCCGGGGAGGGGGGCAGCTGGACAGTTCTCCCAGCCCTGCTTAGACTCTCTGCTTAGGCCAGCAGCAACCTGCTCTTCGGTGCCTGTGGCCTTGTAGATTCAGTGGGGAATTCAGCACCTTGGAGCGCACAAGAATCTGATTGAGTCTGGTCTTCCTCTGGGGAAGAGAAGCAGTCTGCCTCCAACCCTCGTTCTCTGGCCTCGAGACGGCCTCGGATGCTAAGCAGGGGTACAACAGGGCTGTCCCTTCCCTCCCCACCCTCACAAAACGTCTCTGCTGACCATCCCTGTGGGCCACCCTTCCTCCAAGGAGCTGAAGATGGACACAAGGGTTGTCTCTTCCTCTGCTTTGGCTTTGCAAGGTAGTTGAGGTTCCCCAGGCTGGAGACCTCCAAAGAGGTGCTAAACCTCTGAACAGCAAACCCCACTCCTTCGTGGCCTTGTCCAAAAGACTCCAGCCAGGGTCTTTGTAGCACTAATTCTGGCATTTCCTTGCCAACCACAGGACGTCAGCTGGGGAAAGGAGTCACAGAACCATTGCATGAGGCTTTCTGACTACTCAGGCAAGGGCTGTCTCTGCTTGGACACCCTCGGGGTTATGAAACTGGCCTCGCGTGAGAAACAAGCTTGAAACAAGCCAGGCTGTACAAAAAACTGGAGAAGACCTACACCCCCATTTGAACCTCTGTGGGAGCCCTGGGGAGGATCTCCAGAGAGCATTTTGGCCCCCAAAGCCGTTCATGATTTGGAGAGATGCCCGTGTGCTTCAAAATGTCCTTTTTTTTTTCTTTAACCAAAGAGCTGCCAGAACCATCACCCAGGAGTGCTGAAACCAGCCAATGCTGGGTTTTGGACATGCAGGCTCCACTCTTTCAGGAGAAATCAGGTCATTGACTCAGGCAAGTAAACAAGGCCCTTCAGCCCTTAATTGTCAATGTCCATCTTGAAAACCTTGGCCCAGCACGCCAGAGGCAGCTGGCAAGGCCGAAGCCTGTGATGCAAGAGCCCGGCTGTCTCTCTCTCTCTCCTCCCAAACAAGTTCTTGGGATCTGAAGAAGGGAAACAAATGCCTTCTGATGTATCATGAGGAGAAGAGTTGACAAAAGAGTTTGCTTCGAAATATCGATTGGCAGAGAAGAGTGGAGGGCAGCCTGTTTTGATGGTTGTCCTCATATACGGACCTCGATGTTTGGTACAAAGTCTTCGGACATGACGAGAGTTCTGTACCTTAATTACAACATTGTTTAGGCCAGGTGTGTCCAAACTGGACAACTTTAAGATATGTGGACTTTAACGCCCAGAATTCCACAGCCAGCTGGCTGGGGAATTCTGGGAGTTGAAGTCCACCAGTTTGTGAGACCACTGTAAAGTCTACTGCATTGGACTACTGCAATGTTCTCTACATGGGGCTCCCCTTGAAGGGCACCCGGAAGCTCCAACTGGTCCAGAATGCGGCCGCATGGGTGATAGAGGGAGCACCTCGTGGCTCCCATGTGACACATCTCCTGCGCGGTCTGCAGTGGCTTCCGGTGGTCTTTCGGGTGCAATTCAAGGTGTTGGTTACCACCTTTAAAGCGCTCCATGGCTTAGGACCGGGCTATTTACGGGACCGCCTACTGCCACCAACAGCCTCCCATCGACCTGTGCGCTCCCACAGGGAGGGCCTCCTCGGGGTACCGTCAGTTAAACAATGTCGACTGGTGGCCCCCAGGGGGAGGGCCTTCTCTGTGGGGGCTCCTGCCCTCTGGAATGAATTGCCTCCGGGGCTTCGTCAACTCCCCGACCTCCGGACCTTCTGCCGCGAGCTGAAGACTCTTTTATTCCATCGAGCAGGGCTAGCCTAAAAATGTAGTTTTAATGGGGTTTTAGTTTTATTGTTATTGTTAGTTTTTAGTATTTTGGCCATAAATTATATTAATTTTATATTGTTTTTAAGTTGTATTATATTGTATATTGTGTTTTTAATCTGGCTGTTAACCGCCCTGAGTCCTTTGGGAGAAGGGCGGTATACAAATTCGATTATAAATAAATAAAAAAAATAAAAGTCCACAATTCTGGGAGTTGAAGTTCACACATTTGTGAGTCCATTGTAAAGTCCACAATTCTGGGAGTTGAAGTCCACAAGTCTTAAAGTTGACACCCATGGTTTAGGACAAAACACAAAGCAAAATATTTTTAAAACCCATTCAAATCAGGAGGCATCACACTTGCTTATGTAAACTGTGTCCCAGGGGACTTTTTGGTATTACACGGCGTGCCGTGGTCTCTGTAAAACTCAACCCTAGTGTTTAGTTTGGCTCTGGTTCCCAAACCACACCGACAGATATGAAAATGTACACAGAGGCATCTTCAGATAAGAAAGCAACAGGCTTACATGCCAATAATTCTGGAAACTTAACCCAAAATAAGGCAATTTCAGGAGTTTTCAGCACATTTTTGTGCTGAAAACGCCCCTCGGCTTATACTCGGGTCTATACGGCTTATACTCAAGTTTTTTTTATTTTAAGCCCCTCGGCTTATACTCGAGTATATACGGCTTATACTGAGTTTTTTCTTTTTCACATTTTACCGGACTGAAGCCCTGCCGGTGCAGTGAGAGGCGGGCGGGGAGCCGCCAGCCTTCTCAGCTGAGGGAGGGAGGGTTTCCCCAACCGGTAGGTGCCTCATTTCCCACCCTCGGCTTATACTCGAGTCCCCAGTTTACCCCAGTTTTTGGGGTAAAATTGGGGACCTCGGCTTATACTCGGATCGGCTTATATTTGAGTATATACGGGTAACCCAAAATAAGGCAATTTCAGGAACGGAATGGTGTCATTAACGTTTTTGGCTTGGAAGGACAGGGGCGGTTGGCACGCCTGGACTTTTCAGCAGCTCCCTAACAAGGGAGTTGTGCGTGTGGGTGTGTATGTGAGACCATTGAAGAAGTGAGGCCAAGTACACAGGGGTCACTTGGATTCTTAAAGGCTGCTTTTCTTTTCTTTTTTTTCTCCTGTTTTATGGCTCGGCCTGCAGAACGAACCCTGAGCAAAGACAGAGCTGCTCAGTTTCAAACTTGCTCTGCAAGAAACAATGAGACACAGCAGGAGGGGGAGGACCCTTGGCAGCTCTTCCCCCCCCCCCCCCCCGCAGCCCTTCAGAAACCAGGGAGGATGCCACACGAGGAAGCCACGGGGCTGCGTGTCTCCCAGAGGGACCAGTTGGTGGCACAAAGCCCCAGCAGAGCTAAACAAAAAACCAAAAACCAGCTGCTTGGTCACATGGGGCAGGGGATGCTTGCTCAATCAGGTCTGAAGGAAGGGTGGGCAGCTACGGTGGCTTCATGACCTGTGGACTCCAACTCCCAGAATTCCTGAACCAGCCAAGCCAGCCAAACTAGAGATAAACCTGGAACCAGAAACTGGTGTGTTCGTACACTGTGTTGGGTTGTCGCTCATTTAACCCTGATTTACTGAGTCACTGCCAATCAGCTGATTGTCATGAAGCTCTAACTCTGGCTGGCTCAGGAATTCTGGGAATTGAAGTCCACAGATGGTCGTAAAGAGACCATCGCTGCCCACTCCTGGTCTTGGGCGTCTCTGGCGCAAAGACCAACCAACCCAGGAGGGACTCGAGACAGTAATTTTCAAGAGATTCCAGGATCACAGTTGGGATCCCAGAAGTCCCCCGAGACCCGGGTCACACAAGCTCAGTGGGAATGTGACTCCTTTGGTGCAGAACACCCCAAAACGTACCTTCAAAAGACAAACCTGGACTTAGGTTGAACGCATTCATCATCAGCTGCAAACCCTCACTTTGGAGTTAGAGAGTCCTGACAACCGGCTGCTTGGTCGTTACTCAGTTAACCATGGTTAAATGAGCTACTGCCCAACAGAATGTGCAAACGCAACTGTTTCTTGTTCCAGATGCACCACATCTGGCTTCCTGTGCCCTCAGTTTCTTCTCAAACTGAGACCTTTCCAGCCCTCCGTGGTGGGCATGGATGCTGTTGGGGGCAGCGAGATATGTTCACTGGCCTTCCAAGAGCCCCATGGCCTCTTTTAAAGGCTCTTTGGCTTCTTTTTCACGGACTGACATGCGTGTGCGCAGAACACGCAGCCGCGGCCCCTCCCCCACCGCCACCCAGCACCAGAGACTCCATGCAAATTCAAAAGCTTTTAAATTATACTGTTAATGAAAGCAAATAAAAGCAGTTAAAAGGCAATTTGCTCAATTGGTGTTAATATTTAAGCACAGCATGTGCAAAGAGAAGATCACGGAATATGGGGCTTTTTTTTTTTTTAATCCCTGAAGAGTGGGGGAAAATATATTTATATCTGCAACTTTTTCAAGACCGCTTAAAAAAGGAAAATAAAAACTAATGCGTCTCCCCGTCTACCTTGGCTCCAGGTAACGAGGCTGTTTATTAAATGGGATTTTCTGGCATTGCCCTCACCTGTTTCCATCCCTCAACCCCCCACCCCACCCCCCACAACACCCTAGATAAAATAAAGTCAACTCAGGTTCTTGGGGGTCCAGAGTCCAGCCTCACTTGGAGGGCTCTTTCCAGTCCGTGCTTTGGGGTTGACTTCCTTCTGTCTCAAAAGTCTTTTTCTCTCGGAGGGTTTTCTAAGAAAACCTGGACATCGACTTGCAAGCCACGGGATCTGCTCCTAACCACCTGCCCCCCACTGCGATAAGAGCCAAAGACAGATCCCTGAACGGTGATTTGTATTCAATGCGCTATTGGGCTCTGGATGGCAGCTTCCCCTACATGTAGATGGGCTGAAATTTTCTGTGCCACCAAGAAGCGGCTCGAATGCTCAGCTCGGTCTCTCCTGGGTGGGTGAGGGGATGGATTCTTCCTCTCCATGTGCCTTCTTCAGGGGGACGGTTGGGGGTTGGGGGGGGTTGAGTTGGTTGCAAACTCCCAGAAGGCATGCCTATCAAATCATGGCCTGTGACTTTGAGGAGGACCTCTTGGGCCACTTGGCTGGGAATGATGGGAGCGGAAGTCCTCCCTGGGAATGATGGGAGCTAAAGTCCTTCCTTCTAACCCCCATTGTTTGTATTTATTCAACATGAATGAGGGAAGGGGAAAAGGATGCTTAATTTCTGGCTGGCATTCATTTCTGGGAGGGATGTAGCTTTGCAGAAAATGAATCAAGTTTGCCCCAAATTTTGGAAGAGTTGACAGAAAAATCCAAATGGTATACATTTTCTCTCTCTCTCTCATTTGCTCTCTCTCTCTCTCTCTCTCTCTCTCTCTTCTTCCTTCCTTCCTTCCTCCCTCCCTCTCTCCTTCCCTCCCCTGTCCTTTTCTCTTCTCTCTCTCTTCTTCCTTTTTTTTCTTCCTTCCTTTCTTCCTCCCTCCCTCTCTCCTTCCCTCCCCTGTCCTTTTCTCTTCTCTCTCTCTTCTTCCTTTTTTTTCTTCCTTCCTTTCTTCCTCCCTCCCTCCCTTTCTCTCTTCCTTCCTTCCTTCCTCGGTCCCTCCTTCCCTCCCATCCCTTTCTCTTCTCTCTCTCTCTCATCTTCCTTCTTTCCTCCCTCCCTCCCTCCCTCCCCTGTCCCTTTCTCCTCTCTTTTGTCTCTCTTTCTCTCTTCTTCCTTCCTCTCTCCCTCCCTCCCTCCCCTATCTCTTTCTCCTCTCTCTTCTGTCTCTTTCTCTCTCTCTCTTCTTCCTTCCTTCCTCCCTCCCTTCCTCCCTCCCTCCCTTCCCTTTCTCTTCTCTCTCTTTCTCTCTCATTCTCTCTCTCCCCCATCTCTCTCTCACATACACCCCCCGTGATACAAGAAAACCAGCTGTAATTTTTTTCACTAAAGTATCTTTGTTGTTGTTGTTCTTTTTAAGAGAAGCTTTTCCTAATGCACACATACAACACAAATAAACCCTGATTGACAGTAGGCTAAACTAGCATTCCATTTGCAGAGCATACGGTCTCTGGAACTGTGGCACCTCAGCCTGGCTTTCTCGTGCCGGGAAATGTTTGGTGTCCTCTGTGGTTGCCCTGGTGTATCTCTGTCAGGGTCCCACAAGCTAAAGCAAAAGGCCATCTGTGGCTCCAGCCTTGAGGGAGAAGTTTAAACAGAAGGATGAATGAGCGGCCCCATGAATGAGCGAATGAGTGAATGAATGAATGAATGACGAAGCCGTATGGTTCTACTCAGCTGCCCATATGGGCATGCGCCATTCAGAAACTCCTAGCCTTCTGCTACAATAAGGGGGCTTTATAAGGTACAAAGAGAGAGAGAGGGAGGGAGGGGGCACACTGATTGAACACACACAAGGCAAAACCAAACCAGCAACTGGTGTCAAAGTTCCCATCCATCTGAACCATTTTATACCAATCATGTTTCTTTCCATCAGGGCAAACAGAACCCATAACTGTAAACAGGACCCAAATGTCTACAGAGATTCTCCATCCTCCAGGACATAAGACAAAGGGGGGAAAAATCCAAGAAAGCCCAATTGCCTTTTGGAAAAGCAAACTTTTCCTGGAACACACCCAATGTTCCAGGAGAGATGCTCTACTACGTTGGGAAGTGTGCCGATTTTTCACACAACCCTCAGATGAAAATGCTCAGATCAGTAATACAATCCCAGTTAAAAAAACTAGGGGGGGAAATGAGACAAATGACCCAGCTCTACCTAACATTAGTAGCAGGTGTGAAATCCAGCAGGTTCTGACAGGTTCTGGAGAACCGGTAGCGGAAATGTTGAGTAGTTTGGAGAACCAGTAAATACCAGCTCTAGCTGGACCCAGAGTGGGGTAGGAATGGAGATTTTGCAATATCCTTCCCCTGCCACGCCCACCAAGCCACACTCACAGAACTGGTAGCAAAAAAAAATGGATTTCACCACCGATTGGTACCAAGGCAAAAGGTGTTTCCACCAGAATGTCAATGACTTCCCTAATAATGACATTTTGGCTTAAGTTTGGGTCTCCTTCTTTGAAAAAATGCTTCCAGGTAGAATACACAGCCCAGGACCTGAAAAGCAATCCATTCCTACAACTCCAGAGAGGCCCAAATTAAGGACAAATGACATTCTGATGAGACATTTTTTTAAGAAGTCCGGAGTAGAGAAGGTAACCTCCAGAGCAATGTTCCTCAACTTTTAGCAGAACCACTGCTGGGGCATCAGGTGATGCGCCGAAGGAACATTTGCTTGTGACTCTTGAGTTGCAACCAAGCTTATGAGTGGGGTGGCCTTTCCTAGGACCCTCGAACTTGATTGCTTGATTGCAGAAAATATGACTTCAGTAACAGAGTTGTTAATGCCTGGAATACACTACCTGACTCTGTGGTCTCTTCCCAAAATCCCCAAAGCTTCAACCGAAACCTGTCTACTATTGACCTCACCCCATTCCTACGAGATCTGTAAGGGGCGTGCATAATAATAATAATAATAATAATAATATTTTAATTTGTATACCGCCCTTCTCCCGAAGGACTCAGGGCGGTGAACAGGCAGATAAAATACAGACATAAATAATTAAAACAACCCTTAAAAAACTGATTTAAATTTGCCCAAAAATTAAAATAATATACACCCCCATAAAATTACAAAAATTTAAGAACCCATCAAATTCAATTAAAATTAAAGGTAAAAATCAAGCTAGTCCAGCCATCCAAAATAAATAGGTTTTAAGTTCGCGGCGAAAGGTCCTAAGGTCCTAAGAGCACAAGCGTGCCTACCATTCCTGTCCTATTGTTTCCTTTCGTTATATCCAATTAATATAGTTATTACATAGTCATGCTTATATATATGCTCATATATTGTATAGTTATTTCATGCTTATGCTTATATATACTGTGTGACAAAATAAATAAATAAAATAAATAAAATAAAAAATAAACTTCCTGGTTTTGAGCCTCTGCCTGGCTCTCAATGCCGGCCTCCAGACCAGGCCTCCGTCTCATTTCTTCTCCACCACTCCTGTCCATGAATTTGCAGGTTCCTCCCACGACCAGTTTTTCCAAGCTTCCACCTTCGTGGACTCCATTGGTGGTGGAAGACTCTTCGCGAAGGTGAAGAGAAGAGAGCAGCCACGGTCCGAAGATTCCCAGTGGTGGAGCAGCAAGGCGTCCATCTTTGGCTTTGTGAGTCCAGCAGGAGACGCCGGTGCCTCCCCGCAAACCGCCGGGGAAAGGTTAGCGCAAGACGCGAAGCAGAGCCGTTTCACAATCTAAGGACGCTACTTTTATTTTAAGAGCCATCATGTGTAAAAACGTTAGTGTTTTTGAAATTGCATTCTTGGAGTTAATTAAATGGACAATCTTTTACACATAAAAAGTGAGAGAAAGCAATTAAAAGCTAAACAGAGAGAAACACTGGTGCAGGGAGGCGTGCTCCCCTAAACCCCCCCCCCTCAATCCTACTGTGTGTGTTTTTTGCAACAACACAACCCTCCATGGTGTAACACGCCCCCCTCCTCAACCTGAGTTTTAATGACAGCCCTGGTGACAGTTCAGGGGGTACAGTACTTATTTTTCCTCCAAGTTGAACTGGTAGACTTGGCCCACTGAATGCAGTCCTGCTCAGGCAGAAAACCGTTGCCCCCACCCCAAAGCTAAAAACCCGTTAACGCCCAGGGTATACCACACAGAGAATCTCAAGCCAAATGCAAAGATGGGGGAGGGGGTGTCTGACAATGAGGAGCCTCGATGCCGAGATAGATCCAGCAGGAGCCACTAAAAGCCTCCTAACAGATCTCCTAACAGGTTGAGGCAGGGGTGAAATCCAGCAAGTTCTGACAGGTTCTGGAGAACCGGTAGCGGAAATTTTGAGCAGTTTGGAGAACCGGCAAATGCCAGCTCTGGCTGGCCCCAGAATGGGGTGGGAATGGAGATTTTGCAACATCCTTCCCCCAGAGTGGGGTGGGAATGGAGATTTTGCAGTATCCTTCCCCCAGGAGTGGGGAGGGAATGGGGATTTTGCAGTATCCTTCCCCTGGAGTGTAGAGGGAATGGGGATTTTGCAGTATCTTTCCCCTGCCATGCCCACCAAGCCACGCCCACTAAGCCACACTCACCGAACCGGTAGAACAAAAATTTGGATTTCACTCCTGGGTTGAGGTCACTTCGCCTGGCTTTTGGAAGTCAAACAAAACAGCACATCGATACAAAATAAATGCAACAAGACGAAGCTATCAACATTGTTTTCCGGCAAAGCCCAAACACCGTTGCTGGTCCGTTTTAAGTCTTATGGGAGGGGCCAATCATCTTTTGGCCCTACTCTCGAGTCATCCTCTTTGCTTTAGCTGCTCTTGCTTTCTAGCAGCCCTTCTCATGCGTGCATTAGGAACAGGCTCCTCCTGTTCCTCTGCCTCACTACTGTCAGCCTCTGGAGGCTCTGGAGTCCACACATCACTCCCCAATGGCCCTGGCCCCACCTCTGCCTCTGACACAGAGCCCTCGTCTGGGCCTTCCCCAGCCTCCAGGACTGGCCCAAGTTCTTCCTCAACCTCATCACTGTCTGACTCCATTGCCAGCTCCACAGACTGCTGCCAGATCACAACAGTATGTTTGAAGAACCAGGTAGGGTTCAGTCAAGGTTGAGTTTCATGCCTACAAGCTCTTGATGCTCAGCATCCCTCTGTCACACAACTACGATGGTCAAGAACTGGGGGGTCCAGACTTGGCAACTTTAAACCTTGTGGACTTCAAGGTTGCTGGCTGGGGAATTCTGGGAGTTGAAATCCACAAGTCTTAAAGTTTGGAGACCCTTTGTCAAGACCATGGCCCAAGAAAGCAGTCCAAGTTCTCTTCTGCACAGAAATCTGCCTTGCATACATGAAGCTGCAGAATTAACCACACCTGGGACTCAGTGCTGGGCAGGAAGGAAAGAATTCATATAAATTATGTCCGTTACCTGACCCAACTTTGGAAACAATGGATTAGATCGTTATTATTTCGGCGTGAGGTTCAACTTCAGATGTGACCCATGGCATCCAAAACTCAGGTAAACGGGGATTTGTTAAATTGAGGTTTCACCTGATTCTCTGATTGATGTTGAATGCATCTAACCACAGCAGTTTTGGTTGTTGGTTTTTCTTTCTTTCTTTCTTTTTTTCTTTTCTTCTCCTGATTCAATTTCTGTTTTGAAAAACATGCACAGCCCAAACCACGGTGACTGATAACTGAAAAGTGCTTAATGCTTCCTTCCTCCTCTTTGTAATTAGCCGGTTTTGTATGTTAAGCTCATTTTCCAAATAGAAAGCGCTTATCTTTTGCCTTATCATGGGGGGGTGGGGGCAGAAGTGCCCCTCCGAGCTCTTGACAGGTTAAAGAGGCAGATGTGGAAAGGCAGGTGCGTCAGAACTTGTGCATTTCAAGGCAGCTAAAAGGCACATCTGGAAGAGAGCAGAAGGCGGCAGCCGCCTCTCCTTGCTCCAGGAAAAATCCTATCCTATCTCTGGCAATGCGTGGATTGACTGGCTGACTGATCTCAACGTTATACTGCCCTGGCTTCTCATAACTTTCAGGGTTCAGAAAATCTCAGGCAGCCACCAAGAAAATAGAAGCAGCTAAAGCATGGGAAAAAAAAGAAAAGAGATGGCCATGAAGCCGAGACAATGAGCCCGGGGTTTCCCCTCCTGCGGGTTGCACCGAGTTTGCTCCCTGCAAGCTTGCCCCGCTGCCTCTGCTCGCTCTTGCAGAGCTGAGCCCTCTGGGTCTCGTGTGGCTCTCGAGAGCAACACCTGCGGGTTTTCACCTTTGCAGTTTCCACAGCCGTGCACCAGGCCACGTTTGGTCTCACGTAGGATGTGTCACATCCTCGGGGCAGAAAATGCCTCACCTCTGCAAGGCAGCCCTTCGGAGTTGACCTTTTTAGGCTAAGCCAGAGGTTCAGCCCTGAGGAGACAGCCTCTCAGTCCGGGGATTATGGAGCAGGGGGTCTGAAGGAATCACCCCTCAACAGTGCACCTCCTTCCTTCCTTCCTTCCTTCCTTCCTTCCTTCCTTTTCCATTACTGGAGGTTTTCTAAGAAGAGATTGGACAGCCATTTGTCTGGAATGATATAAGGTTTTCTGCTTTAGCAGAGATTGGACTAGAAGACCTCCAAGTCTCTTCCAACTCTTTTATTCTGCTATTCTTTTTTCCTTCCTTCCTTCCTTCCTTTCTTCCTTCCTTCCTTCCCTTCCTTCCTTCCTTCCTTCCTTTCCCTTCCTTAGCCATCCTTCCTCCTTTCCCTCCCTCCCTCCTTCGCTCCCTCCATCCCTCCCGCCCTCCCTTTCCCTTCCCTTCCCTTCCTTCCTTCCTTAGCCTGCCTTCCTTCCTTCCTTCCTTCCTACCTTCCTTCCTTCCTTCCTTCCTTCCTTCCTTCCTTCCTTCCTTCCTTCCTACCTTCCTTCCTTCCTTTTCCATTACTGGAGGTTTTCTAAGAAGAGATTGGACAGCCATTTGTCTGGAATGATATAAGGTTTTCTGCTTTAGCAGAGATTGGACTAGAAGACCTCCAAGTCTCTTCCAACTCTTTTATTCTGCTATTCTTTTTTCCTTCCTTCCTTCCTTCCTTCCCTTCCTTCCCTTCCTTCCTTCCTTTCCCTTCCTTAGCCATCCTTCCTCCTTTCCCTCCCTCCCTCCTTCGCTCCCTCCATCCCTCCCGCCCTCCCTTTCCCTTCCCTTCCCTTCCCTTCCTTCCTTCCTTAGCCTTCCTTCCTTCCTTCCTTCCTTCCTTCCTTCCTTCCTTCCTTCCTTCCTTCCTTCCTTCCTTCCTTCCTTCCTTCCTTCCTTCCTTCCTTCTGGATTTTCATTCGGAAAAAACGACCCTGCTTTTCTCTGCAGTTTAGACTTTTGTATTCGTTGGCTAGGTTGCAAATGGCCTCAGAAATTTCTACAGTGAGAAGTCTGTTATCACCCTCAGTAGCCAGAACTGAACGCGCTGAAGAAGAGGTAACCAACGTGGCTGCCCATCCAGCCCATTCCTATCCTACAAAGAAAGGTTTTTTTAAAACAAAAATGACAGCGAAACCTGTTCAAGGCTTCTGTGTCAGAAGCGGAAAAAAAACAAAAAAATCAGCCCCCACCAGAAACGGGCTGAATTCCTAGAAGCCAAAAGTGCTTCTCACCATAAAATGCTGCGTTCATGATTTCCCCTCTGAATCACTCAGAGGTTCTGAGTGTGCAAAGGAGAATGGGCATTTTTAGAACTCGGAGTGAAAAGGACATTTCCAAGAAAGGTCAGGTCGAGGCAGGGTCAAGTTCGTCAGCCTCTGCCAGGGCCACGAGTTCGAAAGACCCAGCTGAGGGTTCTCAGAATGAGAAAACACACACACACACCTTCCCTCTTTAAGCGGCTGCAGCACCTTTTCTCTCCGGGACGGTCTCCAGGTTGCACGAGCAGCTGACCGGGGCTCAAGGGACATCTGGGCTTGACCCCTGACTCAAAACAGGGGAAGCTCCCCAGTGCTCAAGGGGGCTCAAAGGGGCCAAAGTTTGCATCATGGGAGAAAAAAAATCCTGCCCCCAACAGGAGGACCCTCAAGGAAAGAGGATCACCTGCCCTCCCAAAGGAAGGTAGTCCATTTCCCTGCAACGGGGGGGGGGGGGATCCAATCACTGAAGCTGCTCCCCTCCCCTGGATTTTGACAATCGTTAATACGGGGGATCAGAATGTCTCCAAGGTTAGAAGGGAGAACTTCTGTGAACGGGCTGGTGCAACCTAAATTCATTTCCTTCTTTTGCTTGCATCTCATGCCTTTCTTATTTCTTTGGCTCCCCATTTTTTCCCCCCACTTCTCTCCTGGGCATCCCATAATACTGCCCACCGAGAAAGGAGCCATGTTTGGGGAGAAGTTCCATTTAGAGCAGGTAGGTAGACCAAGTCTGCTTCTCCACTGCCAGCTCTCCGAAAACGCCAAAACCAGGAGAACAAATACTTCACTGTGTGTGGATGACAGGACTGCTTACTCATGTGTAAGGATGAGTGACCATAATGAGGCTTCTGAGTAGACAGATATAAAACCACACGGTCGGGGTAGAAAATTCCCAGGGCTAGGGACAATGACACACGTTTTGACAGATGCCAAAGCAATATCTCAGTAGGTACCAGATGAATACGTTCCACCCACCAACAAGACTTCCCTTTCAAGGCCCGACCTTCAACCAGATTGCTGGCTACATCATCACCGGGGATTTGACCCAGAGCCAAGAGTGATCAAAGGCCATCATACCATGACCGAGTCCGGCGGCCCATGCTGTGTTTTCTTATTGCAGAATATTTCCTTGCAGGTGTTGGAATCCTCATGTTGTGACGGAGTCACTGCGTGGATGCTTTCCATGAAAATGTGAGTGTTAAGGTAGAGAGAGCAGAGCCCTGAGCTGGTATCAGATGACGATCCAAATCCCAGAAGAATGGAGTTTTAAGTGCATTTTTCCTAGCCGTAACAAAGTCTACTTGTACACAGTTGCAACCAAACAGCTGGGCATCCATCCGTGAGCTCCACCGCGCTTAGAGTACTGCATCCAGTTTTGTAAAAAAAAACCTGTAGAGACTCTAGAAAGAGTGCAGAGAAGAGCAACCAGGATGATTTTAGGGGCCTGGAGGTTAAAGCCTATGAAAAATGGTTGCAGGAACTGGGCATGGCTAGTCTACTGAAGTGAAGGACCAGGGGAGACATGATGGCAGTCTTCCAATATTTGAGGGGCTGCCACAGAGAGGAGGAAGGGGGTCAAGCTGTTTTCCAAAGCACCCAAAGGCCAGAAAAGGAACAATGGATGGAAACTGACCAAGGAGAGATTCAACCTAGAAATGAGGAGGAACTTTCTGACCATAAGAACAATCCATCCATGGAACAAAAGTTGCCTTCAGAAATTATGGGAACTTCATCACTGGAGGCTTTCAAGAAGAGACTGGACTGCCATCTGTCAGAAATGGTGTAGGGTCTCCTGCTTAGGTGGGGAGGTTGGACTAGATGACCTGCGAGGTCCCTTCCAACTCTGTTAATCGTTATCTGTATCTCAGCCCCACACACCACCACATGAATCCCCCAGGACAGGAAGTCTCCAATTCCAGTTTGAAGGCCAACCCAGCTTGGTAGGAGTCTAGAAGCCGGCTTGACCTACCCCACTAAACCAGGATTGGTTTAGCTAGCTTTCGCTAAGGAAAGTAGCAATTGCATTCTGGTTCACTCAGGGCAGTGAGCGAAAGCAGTTGTAGATTTTCTCGGTTTCAGAGGAGGGTGGGAGACGGCCACGTCCTTTTATTGACAAGATGGCAGCCCACCTCATTCTCAGCTAATGCGATAAGGATCCCATAGTGTCACATTCCACCCGAGGTACCAGCAGCCACACTAACCGGGGTGTGAAAATGAGTTCCTGTTATCTTTACCCAATAAAACGTGACCTCTGTTTAGGAGAAAGGTAAAGTTCAGTATTGATTGGCCCTTCAACAATCTCCTCATAATTACTATTATCTCGCTGGCTTCATCTGGTGCAGAGGCCAATGATTCTGCCAAAAAATTCTTGCAAACCGGGTCCTTCGCTCGGCCACTTGAAATTTGGGCCAAAGGATCAACGTGGTTCTTTTTTCCCATGGGTGGCTTTATTTACATATTTATTTATTGGAGAGGGAGATTAAGAGAGTCATTACATTTGATTTTACTTTACTACTTGATCTTTAAGTAGATAAAGTGCTGGAGTCAGTGCTAAGGACTGCTTGCTCACCCTTGAGTTAATTATAACTAAACCTCCCTTCTTCCTTCTCTTAGGGTGGAGCAGGACCATCTTCTCACACTCTGCTACATCCACACCTTCCTCGTTTCAACGCCTTGATGGGTATCATGTGTAAGTTGCAGAGCTGGGCAGGGGGCAGATATCAGCCTAGTTTAGGAGGGTCTTTCGGGGATGCCCCCCAAATAATCCAAGCCCAGGTCTGCATGCCACCTAACTCCACCCTTAATTCAGAACCCTGGTAGCGCTACTCCAAAGATCTTCAAAACTAGGTTAATGATTGGCACTGAACGACCTACAAAAATGTGACTCTTGGGGAGAAATCAGATGCCAGATCTCCCAATGTGACTCATTCGGACTGTAGCATGACTTCCCTGCCTGCGCTTATCTCACCTGGATTTATGGCGTGTCTCTATCCAAATCTCAAATACTGGTAAATACAATGCCTTTTCTTATCTCGCATCTTTTCAATGGCCTTCCACTGGTCACCCAGGATGTTGTCATCTAGGATAATACTGACCTGGTTTAGCTGCAGCTACCAGAGATTAAATCTGCAACTCTCAGGGATGGTGACGTATACATGAATCTGCATCCTCACACCCGCTCTCTGGCCCCTGTTAATGGCCGGTTGGTTCAGCCCTCACACCTAGCTTGATATCTGACTTGCCAAGGTTCCAGTGGATAAATTCTGAAGATAAGGTGGACATCTGTAGGCCTTTGAGAAGATACGTCCAATTCCTCGGTCAACATACCAATGCCAAAAAAGAGGGGAAACAAATACCCAGTAAGATAAGTTTTCAGAGGAGATTTGCTAACACCTTTTTAGGCTAACGTGCTTTATTAGAAGGCACGAACTTCTGTGAGCTTACAGATGGCGCCTTCTAATGAAATGTGTTAGTCTGAAAAGCTACTTCCAGATGCCTACGGATTTTTGACTACTGTCAATTAACACAATTCTTCTCCTATGCCATCTCCACAATAAAGTATTTATGTGGTGCCATGAGCCAAGAATCTGGTAATGGAGCCTCTTCCAGATGTTTTGGCCTATAACTTTCACTATCTGGTTGGGGATCATCGAAACTCCAAACTGTTTTTTTTTGGGTGGGGGGTAACCCTTCCCCTGCAAATTTTCCAAAGGTTGTGCTAAGGCAAGATTGGGTGATGAGGACAGCTCTACCAAAAAGGAACGGCAGCAAAGTGATATTCAGCTTCTCTGCCATCACTACTTCTATAACTATACTATAACTTGTTGCTGGCAATCCTTATGATTTATATTGATATATTGACCATCAATTGTGTTGTAAATGTTGTACCTTGATGAACGTATCTTTTCTTTTATGTACACTGAGAGCATATGCACCAAGACAAATTCCTTGTGTGTCCAATCACACTTGGCCAATAAAATTCTATTCTATTCTATTCTATTCATACTTGCGACCTCTGCTTAAAGAGAAAGAATCACTGCCAAAATTCGTTGCAGGACGCGAGTCCATTTTTAAAAGCTTTTGGCTCAGCTTCTCCACAACCGCAGCATTGTTTGAGGGGCTCCCAACCCCTCCTCACCACAAGACCCCGAGAGGACTTTGCTTGGTTGAGTTGAACCTTCCAAGGGACTGTAGCCCAACTGGCTTCAGGTTTTACTTCTTAAGTGTGGCAGTTCTTTCCTCTGTGTTTTGGGTTTTTGAGCTGAGCCAACCCCAGTG
The DNA here is from genome assembly GCF_028640845.1 of Ahaetulla prasina. Taxonomy (NCBI): domain Eukaryota; kingdom Metazoa; phylum Chordata; class Lepidosauria; order Squamata; family Colubridae; genus Ahaetulla; species Ahaetulla prasina. Next base: position 9,888,557 of record NC_080547.1, on the reverse strand, counting down.
GTGGGTTTCAAATTTTTTTACTACCGGTTCTGTGGGTGTGGCTTGGTGGGCGTGACAGGGGAAGGATACTGCAAAATCTCCATTCCCACCCCACTCCAGGGGAAGGTTACTGCAAAATCACCATTTCCTCCCAATCAGCTGGGACTCTGGAGGCAGTGAATAGATGGCAGGCGGGGCCAGTCAGAATTTTTACTACTGGTTCTCCAAACTACTCAAAATTTCCACTACCGGTTCTCCAGAACTGCTCCAAATCTGCTGAAACCCACCTCTGCGACCCTTCCTCCCAGTCGTACCAATGACGGTGGGGGGGGAGGGACCTAAAAACTCCTTCCATCCCAATTGCCCTGGGTGCCAGCAATCCTGCTGAGGGGCAAAGCCCTGCTCTAAATCCAAGGTATGCCCTCCGCTTCCTCTACTCAACGAAGAGGCTGAAATGTGCCCCGCATCAAACTGACTGGGGAGAGCTGAAATGTACCTAGGGATGAGAAGAGCAAGGTGGCAAATGAGAAAGACATCAGAGCAAGAAGGTGATGGATAGATCTTCCATTTAGGTCTAGCCATTGTGTTGCACCCTGGCTTGATTCGGGCCTCATGCCGACATCTGTGCAAGGGGCTTTTATGGCCGGCCTCTCCCCTTCGAAGGTGTGGAGGGGGAAGCCAGGCAGCCTCCTGAAACCCCACGATCAGAGAAGATAGACGGCCACGGTTAGGGAGGGAGAGAAATCGATAATCGTTGCACCTTTTCCCATCCGAGCACGGCTCAGTCGACGAAGGAGGTGGCGGCAGGCACTTTTCTGAAATGCAGCTTTAACAAACAGAAAGTGCTCCACCGTTCCAGAAGCGAGTGTCATAAACAAGCAGGCACATGGCAAACATATTGATTTCCTCAACCTTATCGCACAGCAACCCCTGTTCGGTTACCAAGATCCTTTAATATGTAATTTACTGCAAGAGGAGAGAAGGAGGGGGAGGAGTGTCTGAAATATTTACTGTAGAAAACCGATGGGCGAAAGCTCTGCTCTCCCCCCACTCTTTCCCCACTCCATCCCTGCCAGGTGGCCCACGCAGCAAACCAGCAAAAAAACGGAAGGAAGCTGCAATTTGTTGGGTTTTTGAGGTTGTCGGTGTTGCGGGTCCAAATTGAATCAAGGAGGAGTGGATTGCTTTCCAAAGTTGGGAGGAAATGCAATGGCTCAGTTTCTAAATCTGCACTGGGACGGCAGAGGGACGGTACTTTTATTCTTCAAATGTTGATTTGGAAATGACTCAGTTGACAAAGAACACGATGGAAGTCTCGGCTGCTGGTATTTCCCCCTCAAAGGCCCAGAAGGACAGGAAATAATGGCTTGGGGCGGGGGGGAGGCATCCTCCGCATCCTCCTCCTCCTCCTCCTCCATGAGTTAGCGGTTGAGTTCACACGCCACATTAAACCACACGATGGAACCTGGTTGGCGATGACTTCATAGCTTGCGTGTGGTTTGTGCCCACCCGTGTTTCCAACTCGGCACGATGCGCCAAGCAAGGCGACTGCGGTTAATGCAGCAAACTCTGCTGAAAGATGACTTGGTGGCCAGGTTCTCACCTTGTGTCCAAGGCTAGAGAAGGTCAGCGGGCGGATGCAATGCAAGCACTTTTAATAAATAAGGAGAAGAATCTGGGCCCTGGGACTCAGTGGTGCTGGAGAAACTGGCAGTGGGAATCCGAGGAGGGCCCGTAGGGCAGCGGGAGACCATCCAGCCTGCACATCACCCTGTCAGGCAAGGCTGGTCCTTCCATCTGGGTTTCCAGAAAGCCCCACTTGGGCTGCTGCCTTTGCTCGGAATGAGGAGGAGGGTCACAGGCAGACGCCAAGGAAGCTCCCCAGCCATTCATCAGGTGCAGCTCAGCCCGACGGTCAGAGGAGGCCAAGGAAAGTTATAGCAACTCCTGGAAACCCTTCTCTGGAGGGAAAGAACTGAGCAGAGTTCAACCTCACAAGCCTACGGTAATCAATGATTTGTAGCATATGGTAAATCTTCCTGAACGGTTTAATGGGGAAATTAAAGTTTTAAGCAAGGAAGCCCTCTGTGAGGCCAATGTGTTAGGAGGCTCGGCCACATCCAACGTCCAAGCACTTCTTCTGGAGGCTGAAGAAACAACGGGGATCGAGCAGAATTATGGCCCTTCAAGCATCGGACTTTCAAAACGGGGAGATTATTTATTTTGCCCATAAAACATGGGTTTAATAGAAGCGATGGCTTTTACGGTGGCCTTACAAAGAAAGCTAAGTCACCTTCACGAAAGGAAAGAGGTTATGACTGATGCATTTCCATGCTTCGGGGGCCACCGATAATTCTAACACGCCACGGAGATTTGTCATCATCTAGGAAAGAAATCTCTGTGGTTTTTTTTTTTGCAAAGGCTAGTTCAGGCTGGGCTCCGTTTCATAAAAATCCAGGGTGGGTCAACTTGGAATGTGAGAATTCACCGTCAGAAGGGCTCCTGAGGACGTGCAAAGGGCCAATTGAAAACCTTGTGGAAGGTTCTAATTTGAGCCCCTGTTCAGAGAGTGAGCCCCGATAGCTTTACCCAGCGATGAGATAATTCTGTAATATCAGCGCATATTCTTCCCATGCTTAAAGGCAGCAGAGGAGTTTACATTTCATAGCCTAAAATGTGATGTGATGTCCCCTGTCGTAAATCCTTTTTTATATCGCATCTTAAGTAGATCTTCTGGAATTTACAAGATAAATACTGGTAATTTGATTCTTATCTCCTTTAAATCCAATTCTAAGCCAATTCCATGTAAGGGACCCTAATTATAGCCTAGGGAGAGAGTTGGGGGGGGAGGAGGGAAGGTAACCTATCAGCGCTAACCGTTTGCAACACTTAAAAGGGTGCAGAGTGCTGAAAAGTTAAATGGATTTCAAAGCTGCTCTGGTAGGGCTGTAATTTGTTAACGGAACATTATTTGCTGTGCCGGTTTCCATCAGAGATCACAAGGCTGCTGGGGGTGAGCAGATCCAGGCTGCTCAGAAAATGCGCTGCAGCGTTCAAGCCACCCACCTCCTGAAGGTCTCCTGGCCTTCCTGCAGAAGCTTCACCCGTGATCCACAAAGGAGAACCTCTCCTCTCTGTAGAGATTCCCCATCATCCAGGTCATGGTTGCCCCAAAGGTGCTTTTTCAGGAGGCAACTAGACTTCCTTAGTTTTTTCTTTTGAAGACGTTTCACTTCTCATCCAAGAAGCTTCTTCAGCTCTGACTGGACGGTGGGGAATGGAGGGATTTATATTCCTTGCAGGCAGCTGGTCATTTGCATCCTTTCAGAGGGTCCTTGGAGCACTTGGAGGTTTTATCTGTGTCCTCAGGGCCACCTGAGTGGTGCAAACGGTTCCTGTGGTCTGCAATTTCTCTCTCTCTCTCTGGAGATCCATTCCTACTCCCACACCATCCCAAGGATGTCCTTCCCAAATTTTATAGCTAAAAGTCTGTAGAGATTCTCAGTCATCCAGGTCATCGTTATCCCAAAGGTGTTTGTTTTTTTTTCAACTGGACTTTCTGGTTTTTTCTTTTGAAGACTGAGCTGAAGAAGCTTCTTGGATCAGAAGCGAAACGCCTTCAAAAGAAAAAACAACAAGAAAGTCCAGTTGCTTCCTGAAAAAGCACCTTTGGGACAACCTCTCCTCTCGCCTCCCATTCACGCCTCCCCTCATCCCCCCCCCTCCAAACAGAGGAACTGACTCTACAAGCAACAAGAGCGGATCTCAACTCCTTTCCCCAAGAGCAGTCTATCTTTATGCCTTACTCTTGGGAGGCTAGACTACATGACCTCCAAGTTCCCTAGTTGAAAATCCTGCACGTTTATCCAGTGGTGCTTAAAATAGGCAGTCCTTGACATATGACCGGGATGGAGCCTGCCCAGTGAAGGTTGCCGTGAAGGTTGTAAACAGAGGATCTCCTCCCCAGTCACAGCACATGGCCACTTTCCCACCAGAAAGCAAACCGAGCTGCGTGACCAGCCTGGTTCATTGTGGGCTGGCCTACCGCTAAAATTGGGGGCGGGGGGTGCTCATAACACACTCCAACTTCCAGAGACCTGGACCTGGACAGCCGCCTCCCTCTGTCTTAGAGGAAAAGGTGAGAATGCTGCAAAGCACCAACCTGACCTGCATAGTATTATTAGGGTTTTAATGGCACCGCATTACAAGTGAACCCGAATTGTGGAGAAGAAGTGGAAAGATCCAATTTGCATGACAAAAGGAGACATCAAAAGAGCACATGCACAACGGCTCTTGCCCGCATCTGCTGGAAACACCAGGCTGTTGCCTCTTCCCACCAAGGAGGAGGTAGAAGAGGCCGTGGAGAATGCTTTGGCGGCTCCTTTAGCAACGACCTTGGGGACTCCCTGGGGAAGTTGGGGTGTTTTCGAAACCCACTCGCTGCAAGTGAGGGGCCTTGGATGGCCTGGAGTTCCTGCAGGCCTCGAGTCAGGGATCATTGGCCAAGACAGCTGGAGTCACCAGGTTGAGCTGATATGGCTAAAACAGGCGGATGAAAATGCTGTTGGTGGGCAAAGAGATGAAAGGCTGGGCATTAGGGGAGAATCACAAATAGAGAGCAGGCAGAGCTTCAGTGGCACCATGGTGGCTGCCCTCTCTGGCCACACCTGTGGACACTCCTGAACTGGACTTTCAGTGTCTGCCAGGGAAGAGCAAAAGGCATCTTTCTTTGTGTTGCAGGTCCCCATTTCGGACAGCAGGAGAAGTTGCACCATGACGGCTGCGCTTAGCCCTGGGCATCGATGAAAGGCGGAGAGGCAGGAGGCAATGTCGAAACAAGCTTCAGACTGTGGGGAAAAGCTGTGTGTGTGTGTGTGTGTGTGTGTGTGTGTGTGTTTCTCATTCCACGGTCCCTTCTCTTGGCCAAGCTGGCTGAGACTTAGAAGAGAGCCCTCCTTGGCCTCTAGCAACCTGTGCTGTGATCCTTGGTCTCCTTTCCCACCAGCCTTTGGGCTCTGCCCTCGCCAGGCCCGGGGAAGCCTGACTGAACAGACACAGAAGGGTTTCACGGTGGTCCCGGGGAGCCCCTCTGTCCTGAAAGGGAGAACTGTAAATAAATATGCCCATCCCGCTCAGCCCTTTGTGGCTCACCCTTGACCTCTGGACCCCTCTACTGTAAGCTCCCCGGCCACCAGACAAAAGGCCAGCCTTCCAGATGCAAGCGGCTCTGCTCCCAGGGTGACCAGCGGGTGGGTGGGGGGCATGGAAGGGAGGGTCCTCAGGGAGAGATGGGGGGCTCCACTAAGCGCGTTGGGAAGCAGCTTTGGGTGCTGGGCTGAGCAAGAAAGAAGGCAAACAGTCAGGAGAGCCCCTTCAAACAAGGAGTTCAGACAAACCATCGGACAGCGAACAACAAACTAATCAAGAAACCACCAAGAAAGGGCAAGCAAAGCCCACTCCTTCCAGCACTGATAATGTTCCTTAGTTGGGTCATGAAATGCCTTCAAGAAAACAGCCAGGCTCAGAGAGCATCAAGGACCCCAGTCCCCCCTCCCCTCCCCTCCTCCTCCTCCTCCTCCTCTTCCTCCTCCTTCTCTTCCTCTTCCTTCTCCTCTTCAAACCTTGACTAGCACTAATGATGTTACCTAATTTGGGTCATGAGAAGTCTGCAAGAAAACAACCAAGCTCTCCCTCTCCTCCTCCTCCTCCTCCTCCTCCTCCTCTTCGTCCTCCTTCTTTTCCTCGTCCTCCTCCTTTTCTTCCTCTTCCTTCTCTTCTTCCTCCTCCTCCTCATCTTCCTCTCCCTTCTCCTCTTCCTCCTCCTCCTCCTCCCCTCTCTCCTCCTCAGAACCCACAGTTGTCCTCCATTTCTGGCCCCTCCTCTGCCTCCCTACCAAGATCAGAGTGGCCGCAAGCTGAGCCATTCGGGTCACGGCTGTCCCAAAGCAGCTTTTCCAAAAGGCAACTGGACTTTTCCAGGTTTTTTCCTTGTTCTCCTTGAGAAACAGAGAAGCTTCTTGGTTGAGAAGTGAAATGTTTTCAAAAGGGAAAAAAAAAAACCCAAGGAAGTCCAATTGCCTTTCGGAAAAGCTCCTTTGGGGTACCAAGCTCAGAGAGCACCAAGCATCCCACAGGCCTCCTCCTCTGTGCCTGTCTGGATTCGACTTGGCTCCTTTGCTGACCATCTCCCCAGAGACCCCACAGACGAACAAGAGAGAAAAGGGCAGGACAGCTGAAGGGTCCCATCCAGAGGTGGGTTTCAACAAGTTTTGACCAGTTCTGGAGAACCGGTAGCGGAAATTTTGAGTAGTTTGGAGAACTGGTAGTAAAAATTCTGACTGGCCCCGCCCCCATCTATTCTCTGCCTCCCAAGTCCCAGCTGATCGGAAGGAAATGGGGATTTTGCAGTAACCTTCCCCTGGATTGGGGAGGGAATGGAGATTTTGCAGTATCCTTCCCCTGCCACACCCACCAAACCATGCCACACCCACCAAGCCACACCCACAGAATTGGTAGTAAAAATTCTGACTGGCCCTGCCCCCATCTATTCTCTGCCTCCCAAGTCCCAGCTGATTGGGAGGAAATGGGGATTTTGCAGTAACGTTTCCCTGCCACGCCCACCAAGCCACGCCCACCAAGCCATGCCACGCCCACCAAGCCGCGCCCACAGAATCGGTAGTAAAAAAAATTGAAACCCACCACTGGTCCCATCCAAGAGAAAACCACCCATCAAGACATTCTGTCATTGGAGAATCAGAGTTTCTCTTGACTCCCGCCTGGAGCAGGAATCCATACTCATTAAATTAAAAATTAAAATTAAAATTAAAATATTATATTATATATTATATATTATATTATTATTATATATTATTATTATATATTATATTATCTCTTCCTCCCACTCCCATGAAGGGATTTGGGGGGAGGGGGGAGATTGGGACACCACCACCCCAGAAAGCCAACAAAGAGGACGCATCAAAAGCCAACTGAAGCCTTTCTGTTCTTGGAAGTATTTCTGGAGTTTAAAAAACCCACAAAAAACGCCCCCAGGTTTCTTTGGAAGCCTCCAACTCTTGAACCCCAGATGCATTTCCTGCACAGGGGGGGGGGAGGCTGCTATGCCTGGGCCAGACCATCCCCCAGCCCAGCCACGTCCCTGCCCGTCTCTCGATGATCGCCAGGGGAGGCTGCTGTGGCTTTTCCCCCTCTAAATAATGCATTTGCCAGCCCTAATTAATGCCAGCAAGGGGGTGATATACCTTTCTGCCTTGCTTTAAGTTACATCTGGGTAGAAGAGCCGCCTCTAGCTAAAGGGCCAGATAAGCTCAGGATCGATACCGGCAAAGGCTTCAAATTCTTTAAATCAGGAGACCCGTTTGCAAAACCTCCCTGGAGCCACGGGGAAAGATACAGCCGGAGCCACCAATAGATCAGTCCCATTACGGGAAAATCTCTGCTTACCAGCCTGGCTGGCCAGCCAGCCCAATTGCTGGCTTCGCCCCCTTCCTGCCAGACAGGAGGAACTGGGGTTCGGGGGGCTGGGGAGGAGGATAAGGAGGAGTTGGGGGTCACTCCAAGCAAGATGCCAGCAGCCGATTCTGGGCGAGGCCGGCTCTAGCACCAGAGAGGAAGCACCGGAAGATGGGAAGGGGGCCAGAGAAGACATTCGGGGATCCCCCAAATCCTCCTGGGCTGAACGTTCCAGAAATGATCCGCTTCCGGGACAAGGAGGTCCAGCCAGGTTGATTGGCAACTCCCTCTTTATTATTGGGGGAGCATTTGGTTTTCTGCCAATTATTTCTGGCTGTCCCAGTAAGTTAATTCACAAGATGGATAGAAAGCAAAGGGCTTTTCCACACTGCCTGTTGGACCCTTCCTTACACTCTCTACAACTACAACAACTAGACACAAGGACAGTTTCTTCCCGAAGGCCATCACTCTGCTAAACAAATCATCCCCTCAACACTGTCAAACTATTTACTAAATCTGCACTACTATTAATCTTCTCATCGTTCCCATTACCCATCTTCTCTCACTTATGACTGTATGACTGTAACCTTGTTGCTGGTATCCTTACGATTTATATTGATATTGACTGTTTCCTGATTGCTTATTTGTACCCTAAGACTATCATTAAGTGTTGTATGTGTTGTACCTTGATGAATGTGTCTTTTCTTTTATGTACACTGAGAGCATATGCATCAAGACAAATTCCTTGTGTGTCCAATCACACTTGGCCAATAAAAAAAACTCTATTCTATTCTATTCTATTCTATTCTATTCTATTCTATTCTATTCTATTCTATTCTGTTCTGTTCTGTTCTGTTCTGTTCTGTTCTGTTCTATTCTATTCTATTCTTCCCTGAACCACAAGCCAAATTTGCACAATCCCTTTTAAGCTCCAATCCACGTAACGCAACCCTCGCTGCACGTGTGCAGAGATACTTCATTAAGCTGCACTGGGGAGGGAGGGGAGGGGAGGGGAGGGGGTGTCTCATAATTTAAGACAGCAGCCACCAACCCTGCGATCTTGCAGAATTTTGGCCACTCCTTTAAAATGGGATTTTTTTTTAATTGAATTGGGGGGGGGTCCATGAGTGCCACTTGGGGGTGTCCTAGTTGCCTGGGAACTTAAGGAATGTTCCATAACTTTTTTCATAAGAAAAGCTACTTATCTGGGCTTGAATAAACTCTCCTGTCTTGGGCAGGAGGTTGGACTAGAAGATCTCCACGGTCCATCCTGGCCCAAAATTTCTATGATTCTGATCAGCAGCTTGGCGTCTGTTATCTTCCCCCCCACCTCCAATTTCCCTGTATCTATCTCTTTACATCTTTCTCTCGCAGTCTTTCTCATCCTAGGGAATTTGAAGGTGGGTGGACTTCAGCTCCCAGAATTCCCCAACCAGCAAGCTGGGGAATTATGGACATCCACCCATCTTCAAGTTGCCAAGGAGGAGAAAACGCTGCTCTGAAGGATTAAATTAGCTTCTATTTGGCGCACACGTGGTGCCGTTTCAACAACCGGGCCTCCGACGCCTCCCTTTCCTCCCTCTCCCTCTCTCGTGCGCCTTGCAAAGAGTGTGGTGGAACCGCAAGGCCCCTTCAGCCATCGACAGACGAAATTCTCTCGCACCTCCAGCAGAAGGCCAAACACACGCACAGCTGCCCCCCGGCAGTTAACACAGGCCAGAGGAGAACGCTTTCTATTTAGGAAAAGAGACAGACAGAAGAATCAAGATAGGCTCGTCCGTTCAGTTAGCGCTTCCCGCTTTTGGGGTGTGTGAAGCAGCAAAGCCTTTGTCTGACCCTGTGGCGGGGGGGTGGGTGGGATGCAGCCAGTGTGGCTGGCAGAGTTCAATCTTTGATCGAGAGGGGACCAAGCGGTGCCTCTTCCTTCAGCTCCGTTCGGTGGGGCCCTGGCAGCCCACCCACCCCTTCCGGCATTCAAAGCCCCAAGCATGTCTACTATCTCAAAGGAGGAAGAAGGATGCCCATGAAGGCAGAGACACCATGCATTCCCGTTTGCAAAAATGAGGGTGCTTTATGGGTTCGGTTCCCCCGACAGCACAAATCTCTGATTTTTTAGAAGTGCCAGAAGACCCGCTAATCTCCTCCTCCTCCCTTTTAGGAAAAATGGGTTTTCTGCCCTTCTTACAAGGGGCACCCAATGTCAGAACTCGGGTGTTCGCAATCTTTAATAGTCTTAGAATTGATTTAGCCAATCTTAGTCTGGATATGAAGGACACAGGAAAGTCTGCCAAAAAAAAAAATCCTCTGATCCAGCTTCAACATCCCACCAGCCTTTTTTCATCCACATGGTACCTGGGGGGGGGTGGGGGGCGGGTTGTAATAAAAATAAAGAATGGGAATAAACCTATATTTTTTGGCTGTACTGTTTTTATTTTTATTTCTTTTTTAAAATAAAACAATTCCTAGGCGTTTTGGATTACTAAATATGTACGCATTCTCTCTTTCCTGCAAACCCCACCCCCCCCCCGGTGTGTGTGTGTTCATGTGTGTGTGTTCATGTGTGTGTTCGTGTGTGTGTGTGTGTGTGTATGTGTTTGTGTGTATATGCGTGTGTGTACATGGGTGGGTGAGTGCAGTTGTATTCTGAGGTCTCCAAAAGTTTAAGAAGAACTGATGTAAAAGTGCGTGTGAATCTCAGCCGGAGAGTGCAAATTCACACAGAGAAGCATCCCCTAAAATTTCTTCATTCTGCGTTTTTTGGCCAAAGAAAGCAAAGGGCAACCAGGAAGTGGGACATGAAATGTTCATTATTTTTTTGCCGCCCTGTCGTTCATCAACTCCTCCACGGAAGGAAGAGAAAAGTCCACGCCAGTTGAAAGGGCTTCTCTTTTCCCCTTCCACCTCTCATCTCCCCAACTTAGCAGAAACTGTCTTTTTTTTCCCCTTTAAGGCACTTTTCGGTTACCCTTCATAATACGCTTGTATGAATGGTTACAAGAAAAGTGAATCATATTCGCCGCCTTTACTTTCTTCTATTATTTACTATAAATCAGTGTCAGAACAGGAAGGATGGAAATAGAGCCGCTCAGACTAAGAGTGAACCAGATGATCGTCTGTAATTTTATCAGATAAAACCCGCAACTCCGACCTGAGCAACAGACGAAGGTTTGTAATCACCACATTCCTCATTAGTCTTTGGTGGAAACAAGGATCTAAAGTGACGGAGTGGCCACCAACCACGCCCAAATATTAAAGTTAATAATATAATAATAACAGAGTTGGAAGGGACCTCGGAGGTCTTCTAGTCCAACCCCCCCCCCCCCGAGGCAGGAAACTTTACACCACTTCAGACAAATGGTTATCCAACATTTTCTTAAAAATTTCCAGTGTTGGAGCAGTCACAACATCTGCAGGCAAGTTGTTCCACTCATTAATTGCTCTGACTGTCAGGAAATTTCTCCTTAGTTCTAAGTTGTCCTCCTCCTATTTTTAAATCCACTTTGCACTTAGGTTGGTTTTGCATTTCTGAATATTTCAGAATATATTGTAAATATCTTGCACTTAGGGGAGGGTTTTCTGAATATTTCCACTGCATCAAAGGACAACTTTCCTAGACGTCATCTTGGGAACAACAGCGTATGCTAAAGATGCAAAATTCATCCACACATCTGCATAAATGAGCTCATCATTAAAAATATCCAGCTTGGCTGGCATTAAAACAGGCCATGTAGAAACCAGCGGAAGCTTCCATTCAATTGTGTAGTCAGCCTGCACATCCTTGAGCTGTTCATGTTAATTGAGCAACTGGCCCAACATTTAAAAGTCTCTATAAGTCCTGGAGGACATCATGTTTTTTTTTTAATTTTTTAAATAGCAATACAAAGAAAATAAACCACTAAGCAAAATCGGTGAACTCAGAAATGATCAAGAACTGGAAAAGCAAATGTCCAACCACCAGGTTAGCAGCACCGATACTCTCAAGAGACACTACACTGGGGTGCTTCAGAAGTTTCTAGAAGGTGAAGAACTGGGACCAGCTAGTTTTTCTGCGGTGTGGCCTTGTTTCAGTTGCATGTTATTTGTAAATTGCCAATTCTGGGTTATATTTAGCATCTCTTTTAATGAAAAAAGCGACATTTGGCTCGCTTGAGAGGAGAAACAGCTAAGTAGACCTCACAGAAGTGTGAACTACAATCTAGACAGGATAATGTTGAATGGGAATCTCCATATGTTCCACGTAGAATATTCCAGATTGTCAAAACATTCGTGAGGAGAGGGGGGTTGAAAGCCCACTCATTGTGCATGGAGCAACCTTTCTTAACTAGGTGTCCTCCAGACCTCTGCAGTCACAACTATCAGTATTTGCAACCCACCAGATGTCTTGACACCTCTGCTTCCAACTCAAGATTGGATAAATGTAGGACAACCAAGACTTTAAAAGATGGAGATCCATGGATCTGGTCTCCATCCCACAGGCCGGTTTACAGCTTTGTGGAATTCTTGAGAAGATTCCTCACGTTTTGGTGGATAAATTTGGTTCTGCACAACTGTGCAGGTTTTCCCTCAACTTTTTTGGCCATCTTTCAAATTCCTCATAAAATCCTTCTCTCCCCACCTCACTTAAACCCTGGTACAAAATTGTCCGTGCCTTTTTCGTGATGAAAGCAGCAAACAACAAAAGAACGGACTTTGCATTGTTTCTTGTTTGCTTCCTGGGACAATAAACTTTTCGAGGAGATACCGGAGTTCTTGAAATAGTTGGCTAAGTTCTGCAAACACTGGACAGCAAAACCACAGCACACAATTTAAACAACTTGAGGATTGGAGTCTTGCAGGACAGCTCACAGGAGTATATTGTGGGGCTGGGAGGAATGAGTGTATTCCATTTATCTAATCCAATCTGATTTGTACAAACACAGATGTACACGTACATCATAACATACACTTTATTTCAGAAGGCTCAGCCCAGGGGTGAAATCCAGCAGGTTCTGATAGGTTCTGACAGGTTCTGGAGAACCGGTAGCAGAAATTTTGAGTCATTCAGAGAATCGGCAAATTGCCATCTCTGGCTGGCCCCGAAGTGGGGTGGGAATGGAGATTTTGCAATATCCTTCCCCCAGGAGTGGGGAGGGAATGGGGATTTTGCAGTATCCTTCCCCTGCCATGCCCACCAAGCCACGCCCATAGAACCGGTAGTAAAAAAAATTTGGATTTCACCACTGGGTCAGCCCCCAAGTATGCTAGTCTGCCAACATGACCCAAAAGATGAATGCCTCACATCGATGCTTTTCAGCCTTGGTAATTTTAATTCTAAAAGGTCTGGACTTCAACTCCCAGAATTCTCCGGCTCAGCCTTGCCCTGTCGCAACCACATCTACACACTGCATTTACAGAAAGAAATCTGCAGAGTTCCAAAACTCCTGTTGAGTTATAGTATCACCTGTAGGCAAAACTAATTTACTTTTTTAGCATGATTTAGTGCAGTGAGCCCGAGCACAGCAAAATAGAGACAGAGATAGAGATATGCCTATCAATATATCTACCATCTTCGGTTTAGCATAATAAACTACAAATGACTCAGAAATTGATTTCATGCAACTTTGGTGCAGAGTTATCCAATTCCAAATGTACCAATGCCGGTCTGATGCAACATTTAAAAAAAAACACTGCACCAAAGCGGGCTTGAGAATTATGTACAAATATGCACACACCCAGTTTGCACAAATACGTGGTAAGCGTTCATTTTTTTGCTGGTGATCCATTCCTCCAGCCATGCCCAGATCTTCCCTTTGATCTGAAATCATCTCCAACTTAGTTGCTTTTGTATATTGGGAAAAAACCCAGAAGTTCAACAGAGCAGGCAAGGCTAACAGAACCGAGATAGACTTGGATTAAATGCCAAATTGCTCGTACCAAAGTCGTCCAGGAAGGGTACCATCCATCTTCCCTGCACAATTGGCTATCGACCATCTCTCTTTCTCCTTTTTTTAATGCAAAGATGTTATAAAAATAAAGCTCATTAAAACCCCAGGTTTAAGGGGTTTAAGCCCATTTAAGCCTAAGGGGTGGGCTTAAGCAACTCAAACTTTGGGTTTACAGCCCAAAGGTTCCACTTGGGCCTCTCTGCCCCTAAAGGAAAGGGGCAGCCTTACCTGGGGGAGAGAGCTGGTTTGTCCTTTTCACCCTCTTAAACAAGCCCCTTTGCTCCCCCAGCCAAAGGATAACCCATCCTGGATCATGGGAAGTTTTGTCCACTAGGGGGAGCAGCTCTGAGTATCACCAAAGGGGGCTGAGTGGGGCACAGATTCTCTCCCCCCATTGCAAGCAAGATGGTTTTTGAGGATGCTGTAAATACAGGTGGTCCTTGACTTACAACAATTCGTTTAGTGACCGTTCAAAGTTACTGAACAGCACTGAAAAAAGTGAGTTAAGACCATTCTTCACACTTAACGACCGTTGCAGCCTCCCCATGGTCGTAAATACAGTTGGCAACGTATTTATGACGGTTGCAGTGTCCCGGGGTCATACGATCCCCTTCTGTGACCTTCTGGCAAGCCAAGTTGAATGGGGAAGCCTGATTCACTTAACAACTGCGGCATAAAATGGAGCAAAATTCACAACCATTGTCTTGCTTAGGAACAGAAATTTTGGGCTCAACTGAGGTCACAAATCAAGGACTACCTTTGCATGTATGAATGTATCACCCTCTTGAGCTAACAGCATCAGAAACCGATACCCCATATTTTGGGGTATTGGGGGTCAGTACCATCCTTCCCAGATGTAAAGTAAAGGTAAAGGTAAAAGGTTCCCATCGCACATATGTGCTAGTCGTTCCTGACTCTAGGGGGCGGTGCTCATCTCCGTTTCAAAGCCGAAGAGCCAGCGCTGTCCGAAGACGTCTCCGTGGTCATGTGGCCGGCATGACTCAATGCCAAAGGCACATGGAACGCTATTCCCTTCCCACCAAAGGTGGTCCCTATTTTTCTACTTGCATTTTTTACCTGCTTTCGAACTGCTAGGTTGGCAGAAGCTAGCACGGGAGCTCACCCTGTTACACGGCACTAGGGATTCGAACCACTGAGCTGCCAACAAGCTCAGCATCTTAGCCACTGAGCTACCACATCCCTACTCCCCAGATGAAGGTGCCCCTTTTTATTCCAAGCATTCCTTTCCATCCCAAACTCCCTTGCAACATCTCCATCCAGCAGGCCAGCATCCCCTGACCTTTCCTCCAGAGCAAGAGACCCCTTGCTTCCCAAGACCTCAAGCCTCTGCTGCCCCCGGGATCTTTGGAGACCCAGATCCCCCTCCCTCTCCTTCCCCACTTGCTGGAGCTGGCCTGGCCAAGAGCTGGCATCCAAGGCCATCTCCCGTCTGGCACCCCAGGAGCGTTACTTCACGGAGAGCACAAAGAGCCACCCATTACCCCCCTCTTTCCAGTTGGGGGCCTGCCAGTCCCAAGGTTTGAAGGCTGCCATTTAAAACTTTCCCAGCATGCCCCCAAGGCAATGCCAGCGAAAGGCAGTGCGGAGAAGCAAGCTTGGCCATCTGGTTTGGGGAGGTTGTGACCCCTTAAGTGGGCATCTTCTGAAAGCGGGACCAGGGGACCCAAGAGAGCGGAGGGCGAAAGAGAGCAGAGGGTGGAGGGAGGGAATCCTAATGTCAGGCCGGGAGAAGGGGGGCCCTGACACCCCAGTGACACAAGCCAGGTCTGGCCAGTATGAATAGAACAAGCTAATTTACACAGGAAGTAAGCACTAACCTGACCCTTCATCCCAACACACAAAAATATCGGCCATATCTGGAAACAATTACAGCCGGTTAACATGATCGGCCTGGCGCTAAAATTAACTGCAAACAGAAATATTTTTTTTCACGTCCTCCTCGGCATCAGGCGGCAGAGCGGCCCCCGTGTTTGACTGATGGGAAATATGCAGTAATTACTCATTTTTAGAAGTCGTTCCTTGAAACCATCAGGGTGGGTAAAACAGTTGCTAATTATGAATGAAAAGGAGCCCCTCGCCAGGGAAGCCAATCAAAACCGCTCGGGCGGGCGCTGGGATAAGGAAACGATGAATCTGCTCCACGTTTGAAAAGAGCAGGCAATTACTCAGACTGTGGCGTTGGGTGTCATTGTGACATTCACAATTATTTGTGGCATCTTTGGGGTAAATGGGGAGGGGGGCTTCCTTTTACATGATGTTTTAGTGGTCTTTGTTTCTTCTCCTAACGGTGCAACCCAAGGCTGCAGCTCTCAGCTGCAAAAGAAAGTTGCATTCCAGATTTAAGAGAGAGAGAGAGGGAGAGAGGGAGGGAGGAAGAGGGAGAGAGAGAAAGAGAGAGAGAATGAATGAGAGAGAGAGAAATAATGAGAGAAAAAAGAGAGAGAGATGGAGAGAGGGAGAGAGAGAGGGACAGAAAGACAGAGAGAAAGAGAAAGAGAGAGGGAAAGAGAGAAAGAAAGAGAGAGAGAGAGGGAGAGAGGGAGAGAGAGAGGGAGAGAGAGAGAGAGAGAGAGAAAGAGGGAGAAAGGGAGAGAGAGAAAGAATGAGAGAGAGAGGGAGAGGGAGAGAGAGAGAGAAAGAGAGAGAGAGAGAGGAATCATCAATTTTAGTTGTGGTTAATTCAACTTTGCAAAAGAGGCTGAAAACTGACAGCCGTTGAAATTAAATGGCCAATAACGAGGTTGTGGCTCACTGCTCCTTTCATCCTTCAAGTATTTCTTCCTTCCCTCAAAGATACTCAAGCCTGTGTGAATTGGCTGGGTTGATGGCCCACAACATCTCTCTCTCTCTCTCTCTCTCTCTCTCTCTCTCTCTCTCTCTCTCAGAGAGAGAATGAGAGATGAGAGTAAGTAAGCAAAGCGCATTATCATTGCTGGTATATCAGATGGCCAATTCAAAGGACCCCCAGGGTGGCTGTGCTGGTTTAAAGGGGACCGTCCATGATATCCTGGGGTCCTTTGAGCTTACAAGACTGTGGGACCCTTCCAAGCACCGTTGGTCAAAAAGCAGAGGCCATGGGGGCCATTTAAAGGGAGTAATTAATCAATTAGGAT